>NW_006441076.1:397253-432627 GCF_000325575.1 Pteropus alecto
TCAGAGCTTCTGAAATAACCATCAACAATAAATCTATAAAGAAAATAATCCATAAAAGAACTGCAAATTACTTTATATCCCATATTCACTAACTGAGTTCATGATCTTCCTTTTTATCTACCATATATTTTTCATAAAAAAAAAATACAATTATTCACATCTTCAGGTCTTGATCTATTTCAATCTTCAGCAAATTTGATTAATCAAGATTCTCACCCTCAATAAATAACTAATAAGTATGAACCTATTATAGTAGTCTGCCCTTATCCGCGGTTTCACTTTCCACAGTTTCATTTACTCACATTCAACCATGGTCTGAAAATATTAAATGGAAAATTCCAGTAATAAACACTTCATAAATTTCAAATTTCGGGTTGTTCTGAGTAGCACTATGAAACCTCACACTATCCCAACTCCATCCTGTCATGGAAGTTAATTAACCCTTTGTATCCATGCTGTGTGTACTCCCTGCCTGTCAGTCACTTAGTAACCTTCTTGGTTATCAGATCAGTTATGGGAGTGGGGGTGGGAGGGAGAAATCATATTCACATAACTTTTATTACAGTATATTGTTATAACTGTTCTATTATTAGTTATTGTTGTTAATCTTTTACTGTACCTAATTTATAAATTAAACTTTATCATAGGTATGTATGTATAGGAAAAAACAGTATATACAGAGTTTGGTGCTATCCGTGGTTTCAGGCATCCACTGGGTGTCTCAGAACATGTCCCCTTTGGATATGGAGGAACTACAATAGTCATACAGTCATGAAATTTAACCTCACATTTCTCCATGTTTTTAACAAGTCCTTGATGGTTACAGTAAGATAGCTTTAACTCAATTAAAGTCTTTAAGAAAATGAAGCAATTAGGGAAAAACAAATCTTTGTTATTCAAAGATAGTTGATATTTAAATTTCCCCTCAGGTTCCAGGAACCCTAACCACCTTTAGGACCTAGAAATAATTTCTTTATCTAAGGTTCCTCTGTCTATAACAAGAAGAAAAGGAGGGACTTGGAAAGAAGTACAGTAGTCTCTTTTTATCCACAGGGAATACACTATTGCAAATGCCTAAAGTGACAAAGAACTGGCTATTAACATATCTAAATGCTTATCAGCTCCTTAAAGAATAAACTTCAGGCAATACCTCTGGAGCTTTGAGTAGATGATTTTTTTTAATGTGCAAAGTACAGGGGACGAAAATTACTATGTAAATAAAATATTTTTCCTCATTTATTTATTAAAAAAATATTTACTGAGTGCCTACTATATGCCTGACATTGTTCTAAACACAGGATGCACTGCAGTAAAGAAAAACTGGACAAAAATTCTTATTTTATTTTCTCAAAATGTGAAAAGGTAAAATGCATTAAAAAATAACAATAATAATTACCAACAACTTAATACACTGAAAAATTTCATTATCTAAAGTTACTAATTGCTATCCAGGAACTAACTGGACTAAATTTTGTATTTCTATTAGTATGAGAAAGAGTAACTTGAAAAAAATAATTATGGCAATTATGGCCATCGTATAAATAGGAAATACTTAGTTTTCTTCAAAAAATTTGTGGCATTATTATATCATCTGATTAATATTGATTTAGACAGAAAATATTAACATTAAATTAACAGTATATGTAGATATATTTGTCTAGGCATAGGGAAGAATTTTAAAAGACACGTTAAAAAATTGTTTCCTACAATGGAATATTACTCGGTCATAAAAATGAAATCGTACCATTTGCAACAACATGGATGAACCTAGAGGGTATTATGCTAAGTTAAATGAGACAGAGAAAGACAAATACCATATAATCTCACTTATATGTGGCATCTAAGAATAAAAATAAATGAAAAAAAAAAAAAAAAACAGAAACAGACTCACAGATACAGAGAACAAACTGATGGTTGCCAGATGGGAAGGGGTGGGAGGCGAGGGGCTGGGTGAAAAAGGGGAAGGGATTAAATACAAACTGGTAGTTACAAATAGTCACAGGGATGTAAAGTATAGCATATGAAATATAGTCACTAATATTGTAATAACTATTTATAGTGCCAGGTGAGCACTAATTGGGGGAATCACTTTGTAAATTATATAAATGACTAATCACTATGCTGTATACCTGAAACTAATATAAAATAATACTGAATGTCAACTATAATTGAAAAATGAAAATAATTGTTTCCTGCAGCTACCTCTGTAGGATGAGGTGGAGTGTAAGGAGCCAGAGGAAGGGATGTGTTTTCCTTTTTTATACTATGTAATTATTTAAAATGGAGTCTGAGTGATCTTTATGCTTCTGTGTTTACTGGTACTTGTCAAATAAAAAAGAGAGAGAAAAGCTGATGTGGATGGAATAGTAAAATAAAATAATAAGACAGACTTATATAAAATCCCAGAATTTTCCAATTGTGGATAATAAAACAATTATGGCCTAAAAATCAAATGGTATTGTAAGAAAATGGCTGTAAAATTAATTGAGCTTAATGACTCACGAAAGGTAGAGATAAGCAGAGAAAAATCTAGGGAGGGACATTGTCAAGTTTAGGTAGTCTACTAGTAGCACATAAGTAGGCAGAAAATTAATCCGTTTTAGTTTCAAATATAAAAACTATTCCTGATCTAACGGCCCAGATAAATATGTCAACATGCTTGGGTTTCTTCTCCCTAAGCGTTGGCAAAGTAGTAACTGCTTTGAGGTTTGGATAAATTAAAATTGAGGTTTAACATCACTTATGATCCTAATTGGGGAGGTTTAGTTCAATTTGGGAAAGGTATTGGAAATCTTTGAGGGGATGGAACAAAGATGATGATGATGACAATGATAAAAATGACTGATATTTCGAAATTTTAATTTTTTTAATCTTAGATAAAATTCAAGCTCTCAGCCATACTTAATGAACATGACCACTGTGAGAACTTGATACTTTTCCAAAAGTGATTATTTTATTATTATTCTATACTTGTCTACAGCATATTTTAAGAATCATTTGGTAAACCTGTCATTTCCTGACAAGTACACAGTAGAAGTGATGAGAAATTAGATAAAGCAATACAGTAGCATTCAATAAACATCTCCTCTAATGTAAAAAAAAAAAGAGAGAAAATAAATGTTATGACTATTATTATTATTATTATTACCATTATTAGTTTGTTATAGAGGAATCTGATAAGACCTCTGCATGTTACCTGAAATGTTTATCCGGGTGTCCAGGCCTAATACTTGCAGCTCGGTCATTGGGAAAAGCTATCAGCGCATCCTTCACTGCCTCTTTATTTGAGCACTGATTGTGAATGGTTGTCATGGCTGACTGAAGCATTGCAACAGGTGCGTATTCCTCATATTTTGCCAAATCTTTGACCACAAACTGTCCCGTAGGATTACAGACGAAAGGGGATATACCTTTTATAGAATTGGATATTAAGTTTAAATGTTTTTTTGAATTTTAGTTTTCCAAATGACATCCATAAGTTACTTAATACACTAGACCATTGGTTCTAAATTAAAGCTAAATCCGTAGACGAATACATTCAGAAAATACAAATAATTCATTTAATAAATGGACCTTCACAAAACAATTTAATGCAAAATAATACATGTATAAAAAATAAACATAATAACTTGAAGGGTTGGGTTGGCCTATATAAAACAAATGTTTATAGGTTAAAGAGAGTTGAATATCAGCAATTTCATATGGTTCAATGTATAAAAAGATAATCGAGAGTTAGAAGAAATAGCAACAACAAGAAAATCCATGAAATGATTAAAACCTATTTCTATTATGGACTCGAACAAAAAAGTAGAAAGATAAAATAGAAAAACCATTAAAATATTAAATAAATTTTATAGATCACTGAACCAGTGTATTCAAATGGCGGTATCAGTATCTACTGGGAACATGTTGAAATACAAATCTTTGGGCTCCTACAAAGACCTACTTAATAATCAGTGCTAGGATGTAGACCAGTGATATCTATTTTAACAGAATTTCTAGGTGATTTTGAGGCATTCGAATGATAAGAATCACTAGATTAGACCACATTTGATATATATAGCTAAGTAATTAACATATTAAGATAATCCTACATTATCTTTAAAAAATAAAAAAGGCAAGCATCCACGATAGCTTACCAGGATTAATTTTCATCGTAACTTTCTTGGCAGAAGGTTTGCAGACACTGTTGAAAACTAAATGTATTTGATGAAAAGGTTTCAGCGATAAAGACCGAAAATTTTCATCTGCCACTGGGCCAATAATCTCTATGAATTGCTTCACTTTAAAGACTCCAACTTGATGTGGAATGAATGAACACACCACATTCTAAAAAAAGAAGAAAAGTAACCAGTTGTTACAGGCTAAATGTGAACCCCCAAAATGCATCTGTTTAAACCTAAGCACAGCATGATGGAATTGGGAGATGGGGCCTTTGGGATGTGATTAGGTCATGAGAACAAAGCCCTCCTGAATGGAATTAGTGCTCTTATAAAAGAGTCTCCGCAGAGCTCCCTAGCCCTCTCCACCATGTGAGAATACATGGTCTGCAACCAGGAATTGGGCCCTTGCCTGGCCATGGTGGCACTCTGATCTGGGACTTTCAGCGTCCAGAACCGTGAGGAATAAATTTCTGTTGTTTATAAACTATGCAGTCTATGATATTCTATTACAGTAGTCCAAATGGATTTAGAAAACAATATTGTACTATTAGAAAAACATAAAAGGCAAATCCACAAAAATATTTATAAAATTTTAAGGAGAGCTAGTTCATCATGGTGATAAAAGTGCTTTAGAAATATCATATACAGTATTGACCAAACTTTATGATACATATTATTGGACAATTATTTTAAAAAATTAATAACAATGGTACTAGAGCACTTCTGAATGGCAGATGAAGGACCTCTAGAAATCTATGCCTCTACAAACAGAAAAAGACCACTGGAATAAATGTCAAAATCAACTTTTTAGATATTTAAAAATTACCAAAAAGTTTGCAAAAATACAAAGAGTATTTATTTAAGAAGAATAAATGGCTAAATACTGAAATAATAAAAGGCTCTGCAGCATTTTTACTTGCTGTAATTCCATCCTCCTATTCTCAGTTTTGTGCTCTTCTTTAAAAAACAGCCGTGCAACTATGGTAGTTGTGAAAACTATCAGCCCAGCAGCCAGAGAGAGAGAAGAATGGAGCTCTCCAAAAATCCCATCCCCAGAGAACTGTTCCTATTTGTCCTGTCTGGAAGCTAGCTGATAAGTCTATTTGAGGGCATGTCTTTAATTGACCTGATTCAGAGCTCATTCTCTGTGGACAACTCTCTCCCCAAAGCGTTATCGCCTCCCCGCCCTCAAAAAAAAAAAAAAAAAAAGCAGCAATTGAACATCACAGCAATCTGAGGTAGCATTACTATTTAAGGCTAATAATAACCTAAACAAAACCAAACCAAAAAAAAGCACAAAATAATCAGAGGGTATTTGAAAAGATATGACATATTCCTGGAAATTTAGATTGCCACAGACATGTGCAGAGCAGTGTATCTGCCCAGGAAAAATCTGAGAAAGCTCTAATTTCTCACCTCTAACTGACTTTGAAACTCTGTATAAGGAGGAATTGAAGGCCAGACGAGTGGTAAACTACCTGACAAAACAATGAAAACATGCCCCGCTCAACACACACATTAGCTCTTGGCAAAGGCTATGAGACTTATTGATATAAAAAAAAAAACAAGAGAATCTCTGACCCATCATTAGCTGACCTCTAAATTAACTGAACAGATACTTGATTGGCTGCACACAACAAAGATAACAACTTTTACAGAATTAGTCAAGACAGTCACTAAACAAAACAATAACAACAAAAAGCAAGGACAATAAATCCTGGGAGCAGTATTATTTCCAGAGTTGCCAAATTATATCACTTAAAATGCTTAGTTTTCAACAAAAATTATGGGGCACTCAGAGAAATAGGAAAGTATGGCAAATACACAGGAAAGACGCATTAAATAAAAACTGCCTGAGGAAACCCAAATGTTGGACTTATTGGCAAAGATGATAAATCGACTATTATAAATATGTTCAAAGGATTAAAGGAAAACATGTCTAAAGAACTAAAGAAAGACAACAAAAGCAATGACAACAAAAATAAAAATAAACAAGTAGGATAACATCAAACTAAAAAGCTTCTGTAGAACAAAGAACAACAAAATGAAACAATAAAATGAAGAGGCAACCTAGGGAATGGGAGAAAATAATGGCAAATTATATATCTAATAAGAGGATAATATCAAAAATATATAAAGAACTTAAAATAACAATAGCAAAACAAACAAGTAATCCAATTAACAAATGGGCAAATGAGCTAAGTAGACATTTTTCCAAAGAACCCATAGATGGCCAAAAGGTATATGAAAAGGTGTTCAGTATCACTAATTATCTGGGAAATGCAAATCAAAACCACAATGAGATATCACCTCACCCCTGTTAGAATGGCTGTCATCAATAAATAAACAAACGAGTGTTGGCAAGGATGTAGAGAAAAGGGAAGCCTTGTGCATTGTTGGTGGGAATGCAAATTGTCATAACCACTATGGAAAACAATATGGAGGTTTCTCAAAAAAATTAAAAATAGTCTACGGCTCTGACACCCTGAGGAATAATAGATCCCATCTGATCTCGGAAGCTAAGTAGGGTCAGATCTGGTTAGTATTTAGACAGGAGACCACCTAGGAAGACCAGGTGCTGCAGGCGTAAAAAAAAATAAAAAATAAGAGATTGTAAGCTGACAAGGTCCTTGCAATCTGTGAGGTCAACCAAGGGTTGCCTCCCCTAAAAAAAAAAAAAAATTAAAAATAGAACTACCATTGGATTTCGTTAACCAATGTCATCATAAATAAACAAATGAACAAACAAACAAATAAATAAAGTGAGCATATATGTTAATAAGAAAAATAAATAAATAAAATGTCACTGAAAAGAGGGAAAAAAATAGAACTACCTTATGACCCAGCAATTCCACTTTCGGATATTAATCTGAAGAAAATGAAAACACTAATCCAAAAAGATATTTGCACCCCCATGTTCATTGCAGTATTATTTATAATAGCCAATACATAAAAACAACCTAAGTGTTCACCAACATAGATAAAACAAAAGTTGTGGTATATACGGCCATTAAAAAAAAAAAATTTTTCCACTTGTGACAACACAGATGACTCCGAAGGCATTATTTTAAATGAAATAAGTCAGAGAAAGACGTGCCGTATGATCTCACTTATATGTGGAAATTTTTTTTAAAAATGAGCTCATAGACACAGAGAACAGATTATTGGTGGTTGCCAGAGACAATGGGGGAGGGTGGATGAGGGTGGGCAAGATGGGTAAAACAGATCAAAAGGCACAGATTTTCAGTTATGAAATAAATATGTCATGTGAATGTAAAGTACAGCATGGTGACTATAGTTAATAATACCGTACTGCATATTTGAAAGCTGCTAAGAAAGTAAATCTTCAAAGTTCTCATCATAAGAAAAAAAATTTTTGTTAAATATGCAGGGTAATAGGTATAAACTAGACTTACTATGGTGATCATTTTGAAATAACACAAGTTTCGAATCATGTTGTTCACCTGAAACTAATGTTTTAGGTCAATTACATATCGATTTAAAAATTAAAGTAAATATGGGAACAACATCTCACTAAATAGAGAATATCAATAAAGTATAGAAATTGTTTAAAAGAACAAATGAAGAGAAAGAAATGTAGGAAACTCAGTAGTATATAAATATTTAAAAATACACTCGTAAGTAGCCAATGGGTCAAAGAAATCTCAGAGGAAATTAGAGAATACTTTTAAATGAAGGAAAACTGAAACAATATACCAAAACTTATGGATGCAGCAAAAGTAGTGGTTAGAAGTAAATTTATAGCAATAAGCACCAAAAAGAAAAAGGCCTTTATTAAAAAAGAAAAAGGCCTTTAATCAACAACCTAAACTTCCACCTTGGAAAATAGAAAAAAAAGAAGAGCAAAGTAAACCCAAAGTGAAAAAAAGAAAAGGAATAATAAAGACAAAAGCAGTAATATATGAAACAGAGAATCTAAAAGAACAGAGAAAATCAACAAACCTGAAACTATATCTTTTAAATAATCAATTTTTTTTGAAAAAAAAGACTTGATTTACTAAAATCAGAAATGAGAGGACATTGCTATCAACTGTACATTAATAAAAAGGAGTATGATGAAATATGATGAATAATTGATGCAAACTTCTGAAAATGATTCTAGAAGAGAAAATCTGCATAGCTCTAGGATAACAAGAAAAGAGATTGAAATAGCAATCAAAAATTTCTGACATAGAAAAGCCCAGAACCAGATGGCTTTGACGGTGAATTGTAACAAACATTTAATAAAGAATTAGTACCAATCCTTCACAAACTATTCCAAAAATTGAAGAAGATGACATTCAAATTTGTTCTATAATACCAGATTTACTCTAATGTCAAAATCAAAGATATTAAAGAAAACTACAATGTCTCATATGAAAATATATGCAAAATTCCTCAACCAAATACTATCAGAATAAATCCAACAACACATACAATGAATTACTCACTGCGTACAACTAACTGTGATTTATCCCAGATTTAACATCTAAATATCAATCTATATAATATACCACCCTAATAGAATAAAACACAAAAACCATATTATCATTATAATAGAGAAAAAAATATTTGGGAAAATACAACACGTTTTCACAATAAAAACATCAAAAATACTTGGAATAGAAGAGAACTTCCTCAAGTTTATAAAGGCAATCGATGAAACACTAACAGTTAACATCATACTTAATGCTGAAAGACTAAAAGCTTTCCCCTTAGATTAGGAACAAGGAAAACATCCTCTCTTGTCACTTCTATTTAATAATATACTAGAGATTCTAACCAGGGCAATTAGGTAAGAAAAAAATAAATAAAATCTATCCAGTTTGGAAAGGACTATGTAAAATGATCTCTATTCAGAGATAACATGATCTTATAACCTAAAGAATCCACTAAAAATTATCAGAACTAATAAAGGAGTTCAAGATAGAGGAAACGAAGTCGATGTACAAAAATCAATCGCATTTCTATACACCAGAAAATTACTTTTTAATTCATTTTAATTCATTAATTAAATTTTTTAAATACTTATTTTATAAACTGCTTACTGTGGGCTGATATTGCTTACTACGAGCTATCTGCTTTAAAGGATACCACCTCATTCAATTATTACAACAAAATTCTGAGATGAGGAGGGAAGATATGATTATTTGCTGCTTCCAGATTAAGAAATCAAGGTTCAGAGAGGTAAGGAGGCTTTTCAGAGGTTGCACGGATGGCTGGTAGAGAAGGGCAAGCACCAAGGCTTTGCATTCTAAACAGCAAGGTTCATACTCATGGGGTTCCCAAGGATCCCATTCTCATTCATGACCTTCAAAGTCCCAAACAAAAGTCTCATTCATTTGTCTCATTGTCAGAGGTTTCTGTTAGATGTGTTAAGTAAAAGGGTGGACACAGACATAAAAGCTTGAGTTCAAGACTGGGTCCATCTTACAGATCATGGAAACTACCAATTGTTAATTAATTAATTTCAACTGAATCATTTAATTAATTAAAAATTGAAGTACAATTTCATTTACATAGGATCAAAAATAAACTTAGGATTTTTTTTTAAGAATTATAAGACTTGTACATTGAAAACTATAAAACACCATTAAAAGAAATTTTTAAAAACATTAAAAAAAGGAAAGATATCCAATTTTTATGAATTACAAGATATAATATTGTTAAGATGGCAACATTCCCAGAGGTTTACATACTCAACACAATTCCTATCAAAAATCCCAGCTGCTGTGTTTTTGTTGTTGTTCTTTGGGGTTGGGCTGTTTCTTTTGTTCGTTTGTTTGTTTGTTTTGTACAAATTGGTAAACTAATTCTAATTCATATGGATTTTCAAGGGTGGCAAATTGAAAAATATTTCTTAAAAAGAGCAAACTTGAAGGACTCACATTTCCCAAATTTAAAAATTACTACAACACTAATTAGTACATTGTAGTACTGACATAAGGATAAACATAGATAAATAAAACAGAATTGTGAGTTCTGAAATAAACTCTTACCATAAGTGTGCCAAGATTTTGGTATAAATGATCATCTATATGTAAAAGAATGAATCTGAACCTCTACATAACATCATACACAACTCAAATTGGATAATATATGAGCTTAAATTCTTAGAGAAAGACATAAGAACAAATCTTAATGACCTTGGCTATTCTATGATTGCGTAGATATGATACTAAAAGCACAAGAGACAATAAGTTAGAAAAATTGGACTTAATTAAATTTTAAAACTTCTGTTATTTCAAAGAACACTACCTAGAAAGTGAGAAGACAACTCATAGAATGGGAGAAAATATTTGTAATTCATATATCCAGTAAGGATATATGTATCCAGAATACATAGAGAACTCTTGCAATTCAACAAAAGGATACATATACCAATTAAAAATGAATAAAACATATTGTATTAGTTTCCTATTGATGCAATAACAAATTATGAACAACTCTATGGGCTAAAACAACTCAAATTTCTTTTCTTCTACTTCTGAAGGTCAGATACGAAGCAATTATAAAGAAAACGTTTTGGATCATGTAGTTAACACTCACTATTCTATGAAGACTAATTAAATCTATCCAAGTTATGGAGTGGAGAGAGTCATTCTATTGAAGCAGTAAGAGTTATAAATGAGCTGTATGCATTTAAACATGTATACCATAGTTCTTGATTGCAATTAGGAAAAAGCTTCCATCAATAACATTATGAACCATATCACTATGCAGTGGAGAAAAGATAACGTGAAAACTGGAGGTGAAACTGAAAGCACTCATGTTTGCTTACTGTTTAGAGTAAGGCTCAGCAAACTTTTTCTATAAATTACCAGAAAGTAAATACTTTAGGCCTCGTGGGCCATACAACTCTTTTACAACTATTTAACTGCCTTTGCTGCATGAAAGCAGCCACAGACAATAGGCGAACAAGAGCAGGTTTGTTCCAGGGCATAGTCAGCCAGCCCCTGGTTTAGAGGATCTGGGAAAAAGTTATCAGAGCACAGTAGTGAAAAAGAGCCTCTGACATCCACAAACTGGCCTGGTACTCACACGCATGCTTCAGTGTTCAACTTTTCTGCTCTGCACCAGCAGTACAAGGCTAGGGACAGTTTATCATCAGTTGCAAATTTGGAAATTCTAGTTAACCTTCAAGATCTGGCTGTGTTAACTATTGTACAAAGACCTTTCTACCTAGCTGGAGGTAAATACATCGTCTTCTGAGTTTCTATATCACCTTGTTACAGATCTCCTTTAACACATTATTTTGCATTCTTATTAAATCCTACCTGTTTGTGTGCATCTTACACTTCCTTGGCGCATTAAAAATTTCTTACCGGGCAGAGTGTTGGAAAGAAGGAGGCGGTCCATGCCTGCCCTACAGTAAATTGGCTGCCCTTGGCCAAGACACCAGGGCGGTACGAGGTGCGTCAGGTCAGTCCGAGGCTCCCACTGTTACCATGCTGCTTCAGCGTTCTGCTCACCGCGAGCCCAGCTTCCGCGCGGCTAGAGCGAGTCTGCAGCCTGCACAGCCGCGGATGCAGCTGGGCCACGCTGCCCTTATCCCGGAAGCCCCCGCTACGTCCCGGAAGCCCCCGCTACGTCCCGGAAGCCCCCGCTACGTCCGGGAAGCCCCCGCTACGCAGGCGCCGCCCACGTTGGAGTGCCACGCAAGTATCTGTGCCAAGACCAGAGCCTGTGCCTGGACTGATGTTCCTCTCTGCATTCGGACAGTTCCTACCCACCTATCTGTTAACAGTCCTCCTGATGTGAGCCTGCCCCAGAACCCACCACCCCTCCCTGTGCCCCAGACACGCAATGCCTGTGACCAGAGGCTACAAGACGCCTTCCATATCAGCCTCTGAAGAGCTGGGGGATGGGTGACATGCTCCCATGCAAAAAGCTCAGGAACTTATCCCTCAGCAAGTACTCAGACTATAGTGGCTGCTTTCCCCATACCACTTCACCTCACAGGAGAGCAAGGCCTGGTTCCCTCAGAGGCGAAACTGCCACAATGCCTTTCTCCTGTCTCGGGTTAGCTGGCATTGGGGGTGGGTACCTAAGATACAGCCTCTGCCCATGACACTGAGCCTCCACTTCTGCCACATGCGTACCGCCCAGCTTGGCCAACCTTTAGTATAGTGGTGAGGCCCAAAAAATCTTGCGCTCCTCTTGGCTTCTCTAGAATTGGGATGAGTGCCTGGCTCCTGTCTCCTTTTTACCTTTTGCCACTGTTGGCAGCTGCTGGCTCAGGGCCATCTCACATCTGGTCCCTGGGTTCCACTGCCCTAGACAAGGGCTCCAGGACCCATTCCTGCACTCACTTGGGGAGTGCCACGGCTCCATGCTGGATATTTAAGTTTAGGGGCATGACTCCTGGGCACTGGATAAATAAATACTCTCTCAGGAAAAAAAAAAAAGATTCTTAGAAGCATTAACTATATTTTGCATTTCTTTACATACCCTACAGTGTCCAATGCTTTTCCAGGCACATGCAAGGCACTTAAATGATTATGGATACTGTATGAGTGCCAATACAAAATTATTCATAACTAGGCCACAGAAGAGATACAATTTATAAATACTGGTGCAAAAAAATGTAGTTTTTAATCCTCTGTAAGGCATTTTTGGCAAATCTTAAAATATTTTAAGTATGTGAAAGCATAGAATAATTACCTTACCTGCATGCATCCTTCATCAACCTTGCCCTTTTCAGGATCAACTTTAAAATGTGCAGTTTTTTTAAAGCGGTACATCACAGGAAGTAATTTGGATGGATTTTGCATAACACACGCAATATCTGACTGTTCACCAATGAGACACGGTGCAAAATTAAGGACTCTTCCTGTATCAAACTGTAATATGACAGGAAGTCCTGAGCCTGTCAGTGCTAATTCCAATTTCTGAAACCGATCACCTGTAAAAGCAATAGTAGCTTTTTAACATAAAAAGTGTGTTTGGGGAACCCAAAATATATTTTCTCAGTCCAACTAGTGTCATCTGAAAGACCTGTGTAGCTCATTCAATCTTTCATTCAACAAAACAATTGAGCACCAACTACTCTTCCAAGACAACGTTCTTGTTCTCATGGACTTTAAAGTTTAGTGAGGTGACACTGATAATAAAATAAATAAGTAAATATATAGCATTTCAGAGATGATAAAGTGCTGAGGAAAGTAGAGTGAAAAGGAGCAGAATTTGTCACCCCAACATATGTCTCTTTGGCATGAGGATTATTTTAGACTGATTATTTTTAAGAAAAAGCGGACATAAGAAAAGCTCTGAAAACCTAACCTAGTAGAAGTGACCCTTTTGTAAGAGACACATTAATAAGGGAAATCTCCATTTGTAAGGGTATCTCCCTCTCTGCACCAGGAAGAAACTTTTATCAATGGAGAAGGCAGAAGCTTAAATCTGCATAACAATCTTACCCTCCTTTACTGTGCTCAGCCTGAAAACCTCCTATAACTGGCTCCCTACCCCCAACAACTTCTTTTGTCTTTAACTGGAGATGGTATTGAAGGTGGTGACTTGGGCCAATTTAAAGAGTTACTCAGTTTTCCTGGGTAGCTCCCATGTATACAGGAAATATACATGTTTGCTTTTCTCCTGTTATTTATCTTTTATTATAGGGGGTCTCAACCAAGAACCTGGAAGAGTAGAAAGGATATTATTTTTCCTCTCCTACAAGAGTAAGACAGAGCAGTTCAACTTGGCACTGCTCTTTTATATGGGGAAATCCAAAAAGGCATCTCTGGTAGGGAGATATTTAAGCAAAAATATAAAGGTACTCTGGAAGAAAATCATATGAACATCTAGTAAAAGCACATTCCAGATAGAACAGCAAAGACAAAGATTCTAAGGCAAGAATTTGCTTGGCATGTTCCAAAAACCCTAAGGAACCATATATATCTGGATAAGAGTAGTAGAAGCACGGTGAGAAATGGTCAGATATAAGGTATCTTTTTGAGGGTAGTGTTAACAAAATTTACTGATGGATTGGATGTAGCATAGGAAATTGAACACATAATAAATGATGATGCTAAGGTTTTGGACCTGAGCAACTAAAGTGATGGAATTGCCACTTCTTGAGACAGAAAAGATTGCAGGAGGTATAGGTTATGGGGAAAGCAGGAGTTCTTTTTTGGATATGTTAAGTTTGAGGTGCCTAGTAAAACATCCAAGTGGAAATGTCTACTAGGTCACTTAAGATATTTTACAAATTTAAAGATGAAGGAGGAAGTATTGAAGGTTTGAGGTGAGAAGCAAAGTTGTGTGATATTAATCTCATATTGAATGAATGTAGGAATGCAACAGGAATGGCAAACATCTTAAAGGATCCACTTGGGGTTAGCAATTATAGATTAAAAAGTGAAACCTCACAGTATGGTTTTATGTTTTTCTCCATCACAATTAGCTTCCCAAGTGCAGACCCAGAATAGGCCCTGGAGTTTAATCAGATGAAAGGTTTTCCACTCAGTCACTATGGGAGATGGGCCAAGATAATGTAGGAAGGAGGCAAGAGAACTAAAGTGATAAATCAAGCTACATTCAGAGACTTCAATATGCTAATCAGCCCTGCAGCCAGGCTAAGAGAACACCTGCAGAACAAAGGAAGATTTCTGCTGGGATTGCTAACAACCCATTCCCCACACCCTGAAGGGGAAACAAGGAAAACAGAGTCTTTAAATGGCTGCCTTACGCAAAATAAAATCATTCATTCCCTATGGCTAGAGCCATAAGGAACCTATGGATTAAAGCCTGGGAACTGCCAGCAGGCCTTTCATGCTACATACTCTTATCCTTCCTCACTCTATATCAATATCCAAGGAAACAGATAAACAAAATCTTTAAACTGTAACTCACAAGAACTAAAGAATGATATATAAAGTGAATTCCCCGACAATGGAGGTCGGGGTAGTCCCTCTCACAGCCTTTACACCCACTGTCTTCTCTCAGTACTCTTGACTCCGTCTCTTTTTACTGTCTCTCTCACTGTCCTCGTCAGTCTTAGGCTCTCTCACTCTCTGCTTCTGAGAGGAGACCACACTGTCTGTAGAGTGTTGCCCCTTTTCTAATAAACTTTCCTTTTAACTCTAACTTTAGCTTGTGTTTGAATACCTTCTACACTCTCCACCAAAGAACCCTCTTCTTTTCTCAGTGCAGGGTTTGGTCTCTCCCCACTCAGGGAAATCTGTTCTGTCCTGCATTAAAGATATTTAAGTGTACATGGAAAAAGGTGATTAAAAGAATGAACAATGGAATAATATAAGCTGGGTAATAAGAGAAACATGAATTTTTGGAGATACTAGAAAGAAGGTAGGAACTATGAATTCTATGCTCTAATTGGGTGAAAGAATAGTTTTGCAGAGAGAGCAATGTAACTAGAATCCAAAAAAAAAGTTCATATTTCTTCACTGATGCTCTTACTAGCCACATTACCTAAGGCAAACCTAGCATCCTCATCTCTAGCCATTCAAAACTAGATGAACTTCAATCAGCAGACAGAGCTCAATATCACAAACCATGACATAAGTAGTAACGGAGCAATGAAGTCCTGTCCTAGGAATACAGTTTAACTCTGCTCAATGACATATATCACTGTATTGACTTGCAAATCTTTTAGACTCTTGATTTGCCATGGCTCATCTTTCTGGATTTGATCCCTCACTTGCCTATATCTTTATTTTTTCTCTGATTTGCCTTGCTAAGCTGAACTCCAATTCTCGTTCTATTTTTGCTCACTGCAGCCCGTCCAATATTACCTGAAAAGGTAAAAAGTGCAATGCATCTTGACACATGTCCTGCAAAGCATATGAACTTACCAATATCCTATGACAGGATATTTCACCCTATTTACCGAATCTCTATGTCTTGTTCTTTGACTGTTACTGTATTTAGATTCTGGGAGCAGAAGATCTGGTAGAGATGGAATGGGTCATTTGTTCCCAAATCAATCTCTAAAGGAAAATCTACATTTACATAGGAAAAGAAGCCAGAGTGGATTTTATTTTTTTTGTTTGTTTTTCACTCCTCAAACTGTATATCATTACGTTTTTCTAATGTCCTTTTAAAATGATAAAATCCTCTAAATTATAGTTGGAAGATTATTATGTAAATGATTTGGAGGTTGATATTTTCTTAACATGCAACAGAAGACATTTTAAGGTCTCTTGATTATGTTTGCATTTTCGTTCTTATTTCGTTCGATAATTATATATTTTTATTAAATTGCCTCTACAAATCTTGATGACCAAACTTTTAAACAACTTAAATTGCTATACATTTGTTGATTACATTCATTTCACACTTACTTGTGATGGTTTTACTGTTATCGTCTCTCAAAAATCCGTCTTTACTTCCTACAGAGTCAAATCTCAAAAAGAGAGCATAGTCCTGCCTGTGTAAGGGATCATTATCCTTTTTACTATCAGCAATTAGCCTGTAAAAAATTACAATCGGTTTAAAGCACAGATGATAGATACACTTTGTTACCGCTCAAAAGGGACTATCGCCCGAATCCTTAAATCTATGCAAACAAGTGAAAGTTCAGGAATAAAAATATGACTGTGATCCATTTTTCAATATTACTGAGCAGACATAGAGTTGCCAAAAAAAAAGGCCACGAAATGTAAATATCCAAAAAATAAAGAATTCATGACAACACTTGCAAGACAAGAATAATTTTAAAACACTAATTCATCAAGGTTTACCTCCAATACCACTTTCTCTATGTAAAGGCTTGGCGAGCTCATTGCTGGATAAGGACTCTGTTCAAGTCCCTAAAATAGTCTTTCTTACCCCTGTGTATAATTGTGAACCTCTGTTACATAACTGTTCCTCCCAAAGACTAAGCACAAATGGCTAGCCACATTCTTGTTAGAGAAGCACAGGTAATTTGGAGAATAGGAAGGAATGATGGGAAGAAGAGAAGTAGCACCAGAAAGATATGGGTTACATCACAGGCCTGCGCATTGGCAATCTTTACTTGCCTTAACTAGAGGTCAGCTTTTTTAGCAGTAGATACTCATATACATACACAAAGACTGATGTGAAATATTACATAAGAATGCAAATAGAACATTGAGAACACATTTAATTAAGACTTCAAATAATGCTCATATCTACGAGTTTATGCTAGACTCTCAACGTTAACATGCTGCCATGAAAAAGAATACGTACTTAAAATTTCAAAGATTGTGTGTTAAACAGAATCTTACAGATTCACCAAAGAAATTTCCTATGGGAAGGTATAATGAATAAGGCAAGTATAGATTGTACAAGAAGAACAATTACTTGATTTATTACTCTCCATAACACAACTCAGTTTTCAACACACAACTGGTATCATCAAGCGACCCTACTGCCACAGAGAGGACAGTAAACATTGCTCTCTCACAAACGAGGATAAACATACTTATTAGATGGGTTATTGCCACACACTGCAACCTCTCAAGTGTAGCTTAAATTGCTACAACATATTTAAAACAGCACTTCCAAATATATTTTCAAACTAAATAACCAAACCAGGTACTCAGAATTGTGTAAAATATCCATTGGCAGAAGTCCTCAAAGTCTGTATGAATTTCAGCAACCAAGTATGGTTGATTCCAGCAACTGCTATAGGCTTAATATTCATGATGCTCAGTCAGCAAGCATTTTGCCCTGGCAGGAGTACTGCATCCTCTCTTTGGAGGCACCTAGAACATACTGCATGCCATTGGTCATAACCTATTTCTGCAGGGACAACAAGGTATTGGTTACACCAAATGGTTTGGAGCCACAATCCAAAAGAACCCAAAACTTCCACTTCCACCATCACATTTTCACAAGGTCTGGAGAGATTTTTAATTTAACATGAAGTATTTAGAATCATATTTTTAAATATTGAAAATAATATTAAACATGTTAGAAATATTTAGAACCATCATAAGAAATATCTGATTTGTGCTTTCTGACATATTTTAATACTAAAATCAATCTGATGAATGTATGGCTAATATATTTTCCATTTAATCACAATGAAATTAACTTTTGCTTACTTTGGACTGAAACAAAATGTAATGGTAATCTTTTGATAAGGTAGTAACCTTCCTTCATTAGGAACACAGGAGATAAAATTGGTAATATCTATGTTCTTTATTTTTCTTAAGTAGGTGAGATTATTTACAGCAACATCTGTTCTTTGGTGAATATTTGTACCCTGTAATATAAAATCATAAATAAAAGAATATTAAGGCAAAACACAAATAAAATAAAATATTTTAAGAGGTCATAAAATAATTATTGAAATTCTAGCATCAATATGTGTGTTTTTAAATAACATAAATTTAATCAAGGTAAATTGTAAAATTTAAGTAACTTTTGAAAAACTGATGAGAACAGAAATCCCCCAGCCCCAGTTAGCCACTGACTTATAAGAAACACTTATCTGAATTACTTCAGATATATTACTATCAATGTTAGTTTAATATACTGAACTTTTTCAGGTTCCCCCTTGGAGACTCGTGGAATGAAATCTTATCTGCATGTTAAAACATATTTAGAGAATAAGTAAACAGCTTGTTGGTTATTAGTAAGTTCAAAACAATCTGTTTTAAAACATAATACCTGATTTTCTTCTGTTGCATTATTTACTTACCAATTCTTCTCCAACTGTATCATTTTGCATTATGGCCACCCAATTTATCGGTTCTGGGCTATTATTGTATAGAAGTGCATGTTCAATCTTTGATGTTCCAAAGAAAGCAAAACCAAAGTGTATGCATTCCAGCTTTTGATTATCGCTAATGTTTAACAATTCAATAATCTGCTCAACCACATGAACTTTGATATTCAAGAATATATCTGGATGACCTTGCAAACGTACTCTACAAGATAATAAAGTATACATATATATTTTAATTAGTATTCTATAAACTATTTTTCCCCTAATTATTTGTATAAATAGAACTTTAATAAAATCATATTATTAAAATTCAAAGGCCTAAGAGCAGTTCCTTTCACGTTCATGCCAGAGGCTGTCATGTCCTTCTGTCTGTCTGAACCTGCACAGTAAAATGGCATATGTGGAACCTAATTCATTGTCTCCAGGAGACAACAAAGTTGGGACAACTTATTGGTATGTCCATATCACCAATTATTTTTTAAATACTAGTGTTAGATGGGATGATTTATGTAGTCACCTCTAGTTCTAAAATTCTGAGATTCTTTTCTAACTCATCCTACTCCCCCAAGTTCGACAGCCAACCTCATCCCCATCCTAATAACTCAATTCCCTAAAAAAAGTAAAGTATCTCAGCAAAACCCCACTCTTTGCTGAAATGAATACCCCTGTATATAACTCCACTTCCCAGACTAATTTGAATTCCCTTTTGAAACTGGCCCCCACCAACATTTATTCCCTCTCTGGCCAATATACAATCCTTTTGGATCTCACCCCATCAGATATCACAAAAGACTGACCACTTCACAACCTAAGTCTTTATCTTACACTAGACCTCTTCATATTGGACATGGTTGATACCAATTCTTGGCACATCTTTCCTCCTTAGCTTTTTTGACACCATACTTTCCTGGTTTTCTCTAACTAATTCAAACTCTACCTTCTCATTCTTCTAAGACTTGGATATTTTGTAAACTCCATGACTAATAGTATTTCTCTCCTACTCTTTCATACTCTACCCTGCTCAAAGTTATTTTTAACATTTCATGCTTCATTGACAACTTATCCACTGACAACCCTCAAACCAATATACCTAGACTAAATTTTTTTTTTCTGGACTCAAGGTAAGTAAATCTAATAGGCTACACAGTATTCTGCAAAGCAAGTCAACTTTATCATTTTAAAACTGAGTTCAAGATCTTCTCCCACAGACCTGCCCTTCCTCTTACTTTCTCTTTGCATAACCAGTCACTAAATCTAGTCAAATCCACCTCCATAACATATTTCCAATCTACACAATTGTCTCCATACCCCCAATTTGTACCTTAGCTGATGCCTTTATCATTTCTCTTCTGCTTTATTATTATAGATTCTAGTCAGGTTACCCACTCCACATCTGTACTCCCTGATTTGTTTTGCACACTGCTATTAGCATTACCTTCCTAAAATGCAAACTAATTAAGACACTCCCATCTTAAAACCTTCCTGAGATTCCACAGCATTCACAATAAAACCGAAGATCCTATCAAGGCTCACAACTGTTTCTCAAACATTTTTAGGGCTGTGACCTTCAGTAAGAAATACATTTTACATTGCAATGTAGGAAACACACACGCTTTATGAAACAACACTTGCTCCTACTATGTGAGATGATTCTGACATTTTTCATTTTATTGTTTTAATACTGGTGGCAGCCCATTATAGTGATTGTACATCCCACTAATGAGCTGAAACATACAGCATTAAAAAATGCTGTCCCATGAGGTTCCTTATTAGACCTTGCACCATTCTAGTCTTCGGGTCTCATCTCTCATCACTCCTCACCTCTTTTTGTCTCCACATTCCTCAGCTCTCTCAATGTGTTACACTGTCTACACACCTCTAGAAATTCAAGTCTTCTACTTGCTTTGCCTGATTATCACTCCTCTAACCCATTCCTATCACCAACACCCACCTCCTCTACACACACATATACACGCATGCATACACACTCTCACTCAGCCCAAATCACACTGTGTCTGGTTAATTCTTACTCACCAGTAAGTGTTTGGTTCAACTATTACCTCCTTATTGGAATCCCAACTAATTGATTCACTCCCTCATCCCCACAAAATCCAAACTAGGAGCTCCTGTTATGTGTACCCATATGCTACTCTCTGGTTCTTTCCATTTTTGAGTTCCTAGTGCTTGCCAAATATTAGAGACTCAATGAATTAATGCTGACTTAAAAAAAAAAAAAACCGACAAGAAGCTAACCTACATTCAAAGACAATAGGCATATCCGAAGAGTAAAACAGAAAAGCAGAAAAGTATTAAGTACTACATTAGAATTAAGAACCATAGTATACACTTACTTTGCCACTTCATTTACAACTCTGGGCTGGTCTGCACAGAAATCCACTTTAATAATCACTGATGACTTGGGCTCCACAATACCATTAGTTGGAAAAATGACAATGGGTAATTGGCCCTGGTATTCTGTTGTAAACATACCTAAGGAGAACAAGAGCAGTAGTTTACATCTAGACCCTTACAGTATTACATTCACACTCTTAGTAGGGGTCGGGCACATATTACAGAGTATCCGGTCTATTGTGGACCAAGAATTACAACTTTGATTAGAAGTTCAGGCTCTAGGGTCACCCAAGATATGTGAGTCTAGAACTCAACACTCATCAAAAGCTAAAATATATTGACTATTTACCGTATTCAGATATTTATGCTACGAGCTCTGTGTATGGTATTCTATTTAATCCTCATAATGATTCTATGATATAGATTCAATCATTACCTCCATTTATGAATAAGGAAATAGAAGCTTAGAGAGGCTGAGTGACTTGTCTAAAGACACACAACTATTGTGGTAGATTAGATTGTTGACCCCAATTCTCCACTCTTCTTTGCATCCTTACCACTACCTCACCATGGGCAAAGTAGGTTTTCCTACCCCTTGACTTTGAGATTGATCATGTGATTTGCTTTGGTCAATAGCATGTGGGTAGAAGTGACAACATGCCAGATCTAACCCCATATGTTCTCTTGTACTTCTACCATGAAAAGTGTTTCTCTTGAATAATTGCTGTTCCTATGGCCTTTGCCCCAGAATGAGCAAATATAGAGCACAGATACCCAGCTGACTCACTGACTTGCAGCGAGTAACGGAACAGCCCCAGTTCCCTCAGACTGAAGCAGAGCCACCCACCTAAGCCCAGTGTAGATCAGTCAAGTTCTAGCCAATCTGCATACCAATGAAAAATTTAAAAATAATTACCTTTTTAAAATACAGAGTTCTGAGGTGGTTTGCTACATAGCAACAGTTGACTACTACAGCTAGTAAATAATTGATAGAGCTGGAACATTCCCCTGGATTTTTCTGACCATAGGACTCACACTTACAGCCAGTGCCACTCTCTATAGATGAATTAATGCAGTTCACACAGGGAAAGGGCAAAATAAATGGGTTTCTAGAATCAAATAGCATATGAAAAGGAGGCTACACAAATTTATTCTTCCAAAACTAGAAATGATTCATAATTTATGGTTATGTTTGGTACCTATATTAGAGCATGCAATCCTTGAGATCAGATACTATCTCCTTTTCATCTCTGTGGTCCTGGCATCCCACACAGTGCCTAGCACAAAATATGTCCAACATGTGGAAGCAGCCAGTCACAAGTTTCTTAAATATCATTTTACAATATTAAACAAATGAGCACAATGCCAACATAAAGTTTGCAAATTCCCAATAAACCAGATTTAAATCACATTTGATGACATTTCCCAAAATTATTCACTTAACTTAGGAGAATAAAATGTTAGTATACTAAAAGCACTGAAAATATAAAAAGACAATACAAATTTTTTTAAGTACAGAGATGAACTGATGGAAAAGGCAAATTCGCATTAATAAAATTTGTTAATCTAATCATTTTTAGAAAAGTGCTAATGACATAATATTTCAGGTTTACTTTTCTGTCATAAAATGCAATAGAAATCTGTAAAAATTATATGCATTTCAAATAAATATTATTGACTTAATTCTCCAGAAAAAGAAAACTATATGAGTTCAGTTAAGGCTGAGTTAGTTTCTATATTGTAACTGCTTTGACATAATTTGACAAAAGAGTTTAAGTAATGTTTCAAATGCTTATTCAGGAACATCCCCAAAACCAAAAGAACATGGTTCTGTCTTCTAAATATATTAAAACAGTGGCTACACAAACATTACCTTGTCTTATAACTTTAATACCATTAGTAATTATGAAATATTTTACTGTTGTATTTTTTAATTGCTAACAACAGGACCAAGAACATTATCCTAAGAGAAGGCTGTCATTGAAGGAAAGACATTACAGATGGAATTTTGTCATCAAATTTTCACTTCCTTTCAGATATGACACTGGCTAATGTGTAGAGAATGAACTAGAAAGAGATAAGAGGAGACTTCAGAGAAGTAAGTTAGGTTAGTGTAATTACTAGGCAAGAGATGATGATGGCCTGTTGCAGAGAAGCAGCAATGGGACAAAGAAAAGTAGAATTACTAACGTAATTAGGAAGTGAATAGACAGGATTTAATAATTGACTGAATGAGGGGGGTAGGAGGTGATAAAAAAGGAGGTGTCAAGGATTTCGCCAAGTTTCTGACTTGCCCAAATACATGGTGATAACATTTAATGGGGAAAAAAAAGAAGTTTTGGGGAGATGCTGGGGAGTTCAGTTTTAGACATGTTAAGTTTGAGAAACTTGAAAGAAATACAAGGTATTATACAGACTTCAGTGAAATAACGGGGATGAAAGTGATTGCCTACAGAAAGAGTGCTGACGGAGGAAACATGAGGTCCCATGGCAAATCCTAAAGAACATTCACATTTAATGTGTCATTAAAGGGACAGCACTCCACAAAAGAGAATTGAAGAGGAGGGAGGCAGTAGAAAAAAATAATGCTAACATCAATGTATAAGTAAGGCAATGGATGTTTGTGAAGTTTAAATTCTTTGCTTAGGGCTTCCCAGCCAGTAAATGTTGCAACCAAGATTTGGGCAGTGGGAAACCTCACTCCAGGACCTGAGCTATAATTAATCATTATGTTATATAAGAGAGTGAAGGGGTCATAGAAACCAAAGTTGATTTTTTTCAAGAAGGCGGCAATGGCCAACTGTATCATATGTTGCTAATAAGCCATGTAAAATAAACATCTGTACTTGTCCACTGCTGAGACTTAGGAGAGCACATGAGATGTGAGGATACCCTTAGCTGTGGCTGAGATGAAAGGTCTTTTGCACAAACTTGTATGTTTTTTGATTCTGAGTTGCTTTACCTTCTCTAGAAAAGCAGCTTAGGTACTGGATGGTGAAATATACATTGTTACCTTGCCTTTACTGCTCCAAATACAGGCAAACAGTCTGTAGTTTTATAGGATTCTACTGAAAATCAAGAGTCACATACCCAAGGCCATTGTTATTTCCTATGTACACTTTATTTTCTTAAGTTTCCTTAAGTCTAAGAATACCAAAGATGTACCAATCTCCACGAGTCTCCAAATGACTAAGTTTTAGAGACTCTTCAGAATGCTTATATATGATTAAATGGGTTACTTCTGAGTTCAATCACTTTTCATTGAAAACTTAATGGTTCTTTACTGAAACTCTTGAGAGATCACTGAACCAAATCAATTAAACGAAGGTTTATTGAATGTCTGCTATATATCCAGTATGGTAGAATGTATGAAAAGTATATTGAGATTCCATGGCATCAGTTTCAAAGAAAAGAAAAAAAAATACACATTGAGAATAAGTAACGGGTGCTTTTCTGGGTAATTAGGGAGGATCTCAAAGACCACACCTGTGTTGGGTCCAATTTAGCAAATTTCCTGGTTCACAGATGATGCCGGGCTTTTTAAGACAGTAGAGAGATGATGCCAATGATCTGGGAAAGGGGGAAGAGTGGGCATTAAGAGCAACAGAAAGGTTATATATTTTGGGCAAAATGACCCAAATAAAAGTAAAAAATGAGTTCTAACATAGCTGTTCAATCCCAGATCACACTAGCAACTTTAAAGACTGTTCTACATCATAACACTGTAGTAGAAAAAGTCTACTCAATATTCAAGGATACTGAAGTAAAGAGAGAAATGATTGCAATTCAAGGCATGTTAAAATAACAATAGTTTTTTAGTCTTCAAAGATAAAAACTGAGAAACAATAAAATTGTAAAAGAGAACATGGGGTTCACCAGCTCACAAAGCACTAATAGTAGAGACACCTTAAAGACCATGTCTCTTAAAAATGAAAAGATAAATACTACTTTGCACAGTCAGGAGTGAACTTAGGAAACATTCTTATAAAAGGCGAAAAAACAAAATGTATTCAAACAACATTTAGCTAAATCCATGGATGGTTACTCCATAATGAGCTATAAAAATAGAACATGATGAAGTTGTTACGCAGATAAACTTTGGGGTCTACAAAACCAAAGATAATAACCACAGTGACACTTATCAGAGAGAGAAAACAAAGCTGTACAATCATGCATCTGTCGAGTGCAGTTTTTTATGTCCTCTGAAGTATACATATAAATTTGTAAACATTTGGTCTTTGACTTTAAAACTATAAAATATTTGCCAAATAAAATCCTTCTTAAAATTTTTATTAAAATCATCTTTGGTTGCCGAATCTATTTTCTGCATAAGTGTTTTTCTTCATGAAAATCCATTGTTATTCTCATGAATATTTATATATTGTGCTTGTAGGTAATAAGGACTTTATGATACTTTACAGGCACTTGCTACTGTGAATATAAAACATACTACCAATTTTGGTAATGGTGAAAAAAAAATAAATATCATTCAATTACAAGAATGAGAGACAAAGTCTCTATCCTTAATATTAGAGTCAGACCACAATTAAGCCTAATATTCTACGATCCCACAAGTGCCAGAAATTCATTCACTTAAAAACCAAAGCATAAAAAACAAAATGAGCAGCATTCAGTGAGGAACAATTATCAGTTTTATTTGTTTATACCCTAGGAAGAAATCTGTGAAGTGACAGACTGCCTGTCTTAATAATTCCCACTGCTCAATCAAGCAGCTCCAGAGAACATCCTCACTTATGTAAGACAGGTTTGGATTCGATACCTTGTTTATGTATACAAAAAAAAAAAAAAAAAACAATCTTAGAGCAAAATGTCCTTCCTGTCTGTAACTACTCCTCATTTCACCTTGGTGGAAATGACTGTCTTGCCACCCCTGATGCTGACTTTCCTATCAGGAGGATGAGGGGATAAATGATTTTATCCCTACTGTATACTATCAATGAAGAGTATGCATGAACACATATACACACATGCCTTTATATAAACTCTTAGGTCACAGAAAGAATCTCTAGAAATAATCCATTCTGGAGAAGAGAGAAGCATTTATTCTTTCAACAAAAAGTTAGTAAGAGTCTTCCAGGGCCCACTGTGTGAATTCAAAGTTGAATATAATAGAGAAAAAAAACAAATATTTATTGAGTGCCTATGATAAATCAAGTACCATATCACAACCTTAAGTACATACATAATTAAGCACAGTACATTTTATTAGCCAGTTTATAAATGAAGAATCTCAAGGTCAACATCCTTAAAGATACGTGTCCTAGATCCCACAGCTAGTAAGGCACTATGCCTTGATTCTATCTCTTGATGGCTCTAAGGACTATGTCACTTCCATGACAAAATCCTGCCTTCTATCCTCAGGTTGATTACCAGTCATCTGAGGGTCAGCTTGTGTCAATCAGGATCATAAGGAGGTGGATTCGTCTTTCCTGAATTACTGCCTATCAGTCATTTATAGTTTTGGGCTTTCAAATGAGACATTTTGGGGGTGGGGAGTAGGGAGGGAATCAGAGAATCCATTAATTATACTATGTATACATTTCAAATAGTACCAATTTTATTCTAAAAGTGTAAGTTAATTTATATGACAGAAAGTATTTACCTGGAACCTTGCCACGGTTAATGATACGAATCTCTTTACAATATACTTTACTATTGGCAACCAAAATGCCAAAATTAACTTCTGGCTCAATCTCCAATTGACATGCTGGAATCAACCTAGGGGAGGAGAAGAGAGGACCACATCATGAATTTTAACAATTATAAGCTGTGGTTAAATCTAAAGGGGGGCATATAAAGACACTTTTCAGTTTCTTTACAGGTCTACTGGTGGCACATTTGTCAGTAAAAGGAATTGTGAAATAAAGACATGAAAACAAGATAACAAAGCAAACACACTTTTAACAAAGAAATAAGACTTTATGCATTTAAGTACATGGCATACCCTCCCAAGTACTCACATTGAGAGGCTACCCACATGTCTCAATATTTTTTGTAGTTTAAAACACATTTGGAACTCTATTTTGGAATTGCCACCTAAGATAACATAACACATTCTTTCAACCCTCCTCAAAAAGGGTGGAACTGATTTTAACAAAGCAAAGTAGTTTGGATGATGCCAAATGTGATGAAATAAAGGAAGGTGTGATGCTATAAAATATAATTTGAGGACTAAAAGAAGGTCTAAGTACAAAAAGATACAATTGATTTTTTATGTGTGTCTCTAATTTAAAGAGCTCACTGTAGCATATTTATAGTATATGTTTTCATACGTTTTAAAAATCCATTATAATCCTACATATATGTCTCATACATATAATTTATAGTTTATAAAAGCACCATTAAGTATATTATCTTGTTTGATACTAAAAAATTCCTGAAAGGTAGATAAGTATTATATGGCTCCTATGTTTCAGATGAAAAGCCAAAGACTTAAAAAATCTAAATAATTTATCTAAAGAATTACCTGAATATAATGTTGGTGAATTTAGCCTTGAATCCACATTATTAGACTTCAAGTACATTACCCTTACAAACTTAATAATGGTAACAGCACCAATAATAAATATAATAATAACTGATCTTTACTGGCTCCTTAGGTTATATACCAGCCACATGAATTAAGTAATATACTCCAAACAGAATACAAACTCCAAAATATACATACATACATACATACATACACACACAAAAAAATACATAAATAAGAATACCTGAACAAAATATTCACAAATACTGCCTTATGCACTGGTGATCTGGGCCTTCTTGATGGGGTGTGTGTTTACATGTGTTTGTGTATTATTGGACAGGTACAGACATTCCAGAGATCAGCTAGGACTGGCCTATATATGAGGCATCTTCTAAGGAATAACCATGTTCTTCTCATAAAGAGATTGTAATTTTGTACATAATTGTACATAATTGCAGTAAAGAGGTTACACAGTCTAAAAAAGGAACTTGTTACACCAACAATATAACATGTGAAGCCTGAAACATTTTTTCAAACTATTTCTCTAGCTGGATGGAGAAAAGTGTCTTAAGAATAATTTCTTAGGAATCTTCTCTCTCTCTCTCTCTCTCTCTCTCTCACACACACACACACACACACACACACACACACACACACACACACCCCTTCCTTCAGCCTTGTCTATCACACTTTAAGTTGGGCAGTGCTGGCATTATATTGAAACTGGTGAGTAGCTGGCCTCTGATGAGAGAGTGGATGTATGGGAGTAAGAGAAAAACCCTGTTTTGAAAGGCAAAAGCATCTTTAACACTGCTCTCCATTTATAGCAGTGCTAGCCATAGGTATATCAATGTGCAAAATGGACCCAAAATAACCCTACTTAAAATAAAATGTAAATTAAATATTTATAATAGGTTAATAGTTTGTTCCTTTCCTAACATGTGTCAATTGTTTGATTTCTATGCAGAATGGGATGGTGTGCAAAAACAGAACTTCGCAACAACATGAAGAACCAAAATAATTGCAGATCTAAATTTAGTGTATAAAAATGAAAAAAATAAGGGAAAAATAAAAAGGTAAATGTCTAATATCAATATCACATTAATACTGCAATATCAATTCTGCTTCTGGTAAACAAAAAGAGCTTTCTTTACTAAGTCTTTCTGCCAAAAGGTACAAAAAATATAGTAGAAATAAAATAGGATGTAAAGTTAAGGGAAAAAAAACACAGGCAATTTTTGAATGTTTTTATCTTAATAAAAAACACCAGCAAACAGTCTTCATTTGTTTTAAACACTACAATTTGCTAAAAGTTTGTCCTTTAAATTAAGTTGTAAGGAAACTATAAATGCAACAAACCCTATTAGTCAGAGAAAATACAGAATATTACTTTGACCCTAATTTTTATTTCAAGAGTGCTCAAAATGTCAGCATAAAATACGAAGAATACATACCCAATGAGAGGGATCTCTATTGCTTTATTTCCTATTAAAATAAATAGTTGGTCAGAAATGTCTTCATCTTTATCAGGATGATATTCCACCATAGCTGTCATCTGAAGTCCAGAAGCAAGTTCTTTATCCAGATTGTTCAAAATCAGTTTGAACTTCGATGGGAGAAAAAAGATCTAATTATACATCTTAACTTCTAATAAGAAAATAATGTGAGCAACTGTAGTTAGGAGTGTATATTATTTCAAGAGATATATCAAACCATAGACAATATTCCTGCCCTAAAGGCAAAGATTTAATGACTGTATTAATACTTATCCAATTCTAGATTCTTCAGATATACTTTCAACAAGACATGATTTGAAACTGACAATGCAGTCAGCTGAGAAATATGTAAATGATCATGGGCTCCTTTAGAAGTACGAGGTACTTAAATACAGAAAAAAAGGAAGAGCAATCTAATAAAAATGTTGCTGAATCATATAGACATACATAATACATACATGCATACATATACACAAACATACATACAGTATTTTATATACTTTCCACATGAGAACTCAGACTTTTTAACTTGGAGGAAATATAAAAAAGGAATAGACCAAAGAGAAAAAAAAAAAAAAAAAAACACTTTTGTTCTTTCAAAACATTTGCTAGATTCCAGGACAAAAATTAAGGGGGAAAGAGAATAACTGTTATCTGTTGAACACCTATGGTAGGTCAAGCATTCTACATCTATTATCTCAATGCACTTCTACAGTCCTGTAAGGCTGATATTAAGGCTTCCAAGCAGATAGATGAGGAAACTGGGACCTGTAGAATATAATTAATGACTAAGGTAACCCTGAGAGTGAGGATTCAAAACATGCAACCTATCTGACTCTAAAAACTTAAGCTCTTTCACCACAGTTAGAAAGAGTTCCTTTCCTGAATACATAATCTCTTTAACCCATTTCTCATTTAGGAAAAAAAAAAAACAAAAAACAAAAAAACTGCAGCTCGCTGCCAGCGTTAATTTAACATAAACACTCTCTTTGAGGCTGAAGCAAATCTGACTGGTTTTCAATGTGAAAATATAAAAATTTTTCTTAAGAGTTATTTCTAAAGAGAACTTGTCTCTAATTTTAATGTAACAGAAGTGTATACATAAATCGGATTCACCAAATGAATTTTTAGCTAACAACTGTTCGAGAATGATGTTAACATCATGTGTAGGAATGCTACGTTTTCTAGGATTTGACATTCTCAGTGATCGAGCATAACTATATTTTGTAAAAGGAAATACCACTACTAAAACAGAATGCTATAAAAAAAAAAAAAAGATGTCATTTGTTTCCAAAGACTATCAATATTGATGCAAAAATAATAATAAAATCGAGATATTTCGTGACAAACTTTGGGTGTTAGGACTTTAATCCACAAGTTATTTCAGGGTAAACATTGCAGCCGCAAATGCTACTGGCGAGTATTCTCGTGGCAAATGGCAAATGGGTTAAGAAAGCAGACTATACGCCCCTCGAAAGTTAAATAATGTAAGCCAAGGACTACTTAAGTTTCATATAAGTGATGCAGATATAAGTATCTTGAAAATCCACGAGAGAACATGATTACTATGTGCCAGGAAGAAGTGCTCTTGGCCTAAGCTTAGAGATGGATGTAGAAGGTGGAGAAGAAGCAAGAAAGGGGCAGAAATATGTCAGACACAAGGAGAGAAAAGAATAAGCAAAATAATCTTTCAGCAAGCAGCTAATAAGCTAGCCTTGCTGGGCAAAGTGCTTCAACCAGTAGCAATGGGGTCATGTTGAAATTAACTTTTCAGGGCTTTTAATGCCAGGCTGATTCTAAGCAGTGTTTTCCAGCCATGAAGAACACAGAGCACTGAAATGATTTGTTGATACCACTGGTCTGAAAGCATCATACTTCCAGCAAACAATGATTCTGATACCTCATAACCGCCACAGTCCAACTCTCAGCCACAGTCCAACTCTCAACCGTCTTTCAATTACAAAACAGTTAGAAAACAATAGATTATTCCCCCACATACGCCTTTAGGTGCTGGAAGTCCACATATCAGTTTTGACACCTTCCTTTAAAGGATCTTTATCTTCAAGAAGGGAAACCAGTGCTCCAGCAGCAAGTGCTTATGGTCAAACAGCAAGCTGCTCAGTCCTCTGAGTAATCTGCAAAGGTGTGTATGTCACCTTCCTGCTCTTAGGAGCTTCTGAACTGACCATTAATGTAAATTAAGATATACCAGGAGTTATGGAGATACCAGTCCAGACTACAATGAACGCACTTGGTAACCAGTAGGGAAGAAATAATTTGGAGATAATATGGTAAGAGTAGACTTGTTAGAGAAAATGAGAACTCACATTGACTCTCAAAGATGGGTAGAATTTGGAGAGAGTGATTCTTGCAGGTGGAGGAGTAAAAGCATGGATCAAAAGGAAAAAAAGTCCAAATCATGGGATTAAGGGGACAATTATGAGTGAGACTGGCCTGACTGAACCAGAGGCCACATGTTTGAGGACGATGTGGTCAAAAGTGTGTATTTTCTGCAAGTGACCCACAGTAGATGGTATATCAGCACTGCATATGGTACATGGTATGTAATTAATACATAGACAATGCACGATCTTTAGCCAATGTGGAAAACCAGTACTACGCCACGCGTTAGAATCATTTTCTAGCTAATTATAATAGTGATGATAACAATGCTCTTTACATAGCACCTTTTCCTTTTTCCTCCAAGATAGTTAATGCATTTTTTGCTAATCTATCGCTTCCCTATTGCCCTTTACGACTGTGAAGGATCAGGACTGCACATCATGATCTTGTAACAAAGAGAAATTAACGTTGAAAATAAGCTCATGTCCTTGGCCTCTTAACTAGTAAGCCTGTCTGGCCACTCTCTTATCAATGTAAAAACCTGTGGTCTAAATAATTTTCCTTTATATCTCTAGATACAAACCAAAATAAAACATTATATCATAGTTCTTCCGTCTGCATAAAACCCAGGAGACATAGTGTTTGCCCACACCTGGGATTACTGCCAGCTTGAGTTTTAAAAGAAAGTATTTTTAGATATACATTCAATTGTTCAATAAATACATATTAAGGTAGTGAAATAATAAACTTTTTCCCCAATAATATAGTATTTGGAGGAATCGGGTTTTTTTTTTTTTTTTTGGTGCTTTTTGATTTAGTGAGTAGTTAACAATCTCTTGTGATGAACAATTTTATTACAAATTACATTACTATTGTTAAATCATGCACGTTCAAAATTGAAGAACACATGATTCCGTTCATATGAAACCTAAAAACAGGCAAAATTTAATCTGTGGTGTTAGAAATCAGTATAGTGGTCATCTCTATGGGGTCATTGCTCCAGGTACTTTAAGAAGCCTTCTAGGGTGCTGGAAATACTCTATATTTGAACTAAGTGGTGGCCACATGAGTGTGCGTATATACATAGAAATTCATCAGGCTTTACTTTTGAGATTTGGGCACTTTAATGTAACAAAAATAAATAAATAGTACATCAATTTTTAAAAAATGCAAAAAGTAGAACATAAAAGTTTTTCTCACTGCCCTCCTAATCACCACTGAATATTTTCTATGTATATACAAATATGTGTAATTTTAACAAAAAATCATAGACACATTTCCATTTCCATACATATAACTTCAGTTACATTCAATGTTATTTTTCATTAGGAATAGCCCATAAGAAATCAGTTACATATCAAAATTTCTTAACACCTTTCCTATATAGAAAAACAGGTGATCACAGTAAACTAATAACCGTCCATTCACACCCATACTCTAAAATAACAGTGAGATAATGAAATTCTGTCAACTTTTAAATCAGAAGATGTGGCCAGCCTCTCACAACATTCATTTTGTTGATGATTAGACCTGAACTGACACCCCCATTAGTTTCTAAGTCCCATGAGTCCTTGCATTCCTCACATCTACTACCTATTATATAGTAAGTGCTCAACAAATATCAACAAATATTTGTTAAAATGTGAATAATAAAACTTTCCACAACCTTACAATCTCTGGAATAATCAGGAACTTTATGATTCAAAGGGCAGTAAATAGAGAATTTTATTGTCATCATTCCACAGTATCTTGAAGCATAGATTCTGGACTGTTAAGAGGAGACAGACATGGAACCACTTTCTCTTCTTTCCAAACCCAGAATGAAAAAACTGGAAAGTACTAGATCAAATTTCCTCACCCGGTGTACCGGGTGTACCAACCCCAAGCAAAAGGGCAAAATAAAAAATAAAACAAAAAGGCGAACACACGTATACACAGAGACACCTAAATCACCACTCCTCAGGAAACTCATTCCTACCCCCATAGGAACTGGGCACCTATTCTCCAAGACAAAGCAAGTTCCAGGTAGGGAGGCAGTTTCAGAGCCCCAGCCCTCCCTTGGTCCTGTTTCGAGCACCCCTGGGTTTGTTACCTGAGGCTTCCCTGGCTCCAGAAACCGGATCTTCTGGTTGGTACGGCCAAGATTGTGGATAGTAACTGGAAGGCGGTACACCTTCCCAGCCAGCGTGTCCTGAAACTTCATCTCCGACGGAGTCACCCGCAGCTGCATTTCCTTCGCACTCTCCACATCCCGGGGGACGAGGGAGCCCCTGGGAGTGTCCATAGTCGTCCTCTAGGTAGCGGACTAACCGTAGAGGACTAGACCGATTGTGTACTAGCTTGGACGCCGTCGCCAGGCAACCGTCTGACGCTGCACGCGCCTCTAGCTTGGCTAGCCTCAGCGCAGCCCAAGCTGCATGAGTTGGCGATCCGAATAGAGAATGCAGACCTCTAGCAAAAGAACCCCGAGATCACAGGTGTCACCAGAGTAGCTGGAAAACATGCTAATGAAGCCCAAATCCCAGAGGCATCTCATTTTGCTTTGGCCTTGCAGAATTTTAACATGGCATTGGCGGGGGCATTTTCCTGGACCTCTCTCAAGACTATGCCTAAAGAGCAGTGGAAGAAATGTGCCCACGGGGTCTATTAAAGCAGCAAGAAGTAACAGTAACGGGGGAATTCAATATGCAGTCAGGGCCCCCTAAGTGTCCTGCTCAGTTGCCTTTAGGCTGGTGCTTCTGAAAATGTAATAGCGATCTTCTGGGTCTTTTGTTAAAATGCAAATTATGTTTCAATAGCTCTGGGGCAGGGCCTAAGAATCTGTATTTGTAACAGGAACCACACATTGAGTATAGAGGCTTTAGAAACTGTTAACTACTCTTGTTTCTTCATTTGTGAAACCAAGGGGCTGTTCAGAAGATTGAAATAAAACATCTTCAAATCTCGATGAGCACCTTTCCAACAGGCCCAGATTCACACTGCCCAATCCCTACTCTCTCTTCATCCTCGTCGGTCATGGTCTTGGGGGTTTTGAAACATATTAGGTGAGTGGTATTTCCTTGACTTAAATCTGCCTCTTATCATAACTATATCATGCTTCTTCTATGGACTTTTATTAATTTGGCGCTAAGCACTGCAGAAATGGCTTTTATTTTTGTTTATTTTTAAAACTACATGGAATTTTCCCCACTCCGTGTGTGTGTGTGTGTGTGTGTGTGTGTGTGTGTGTGTGCGTGCACGCGCGCGCGCACGCGCGCCCGTGGTGCTTTCATTTCCTCCCTGCCAGTACACGTGATTTTCACTCTGAGGGGGCTGGTCTTTTCATCTGCCAGCCAAAGAGCTACTCATCCTTCCAACCCTAAATATCTTTGTAAAACCTTTCCCATAACTGCCTACAAGATTCCCACAGTACCAAGGTGATAAATAAGTTATTACTTCACTTCAAAGCTGCCCTAAATATAGACACATTTGAAAAGTTCTTGGAATTGTCCTCAATGGTTGAAAATAGTAGAAGTAGTGGTGTTGGTGATTATTACTTACAAATTCTTATGAATTGATAGATTAAAAGCATTGGCATCATTTTTCAAAATTCCATATATCTTGGCTTAACAAGTGGGAACCTAGCAGCTTGATTTTTATACTAATCACTACCATGACACAACAGTACAAACTCAGTTCATATCCTTGAGCCCCTATGAAGGACAATTTTACAGTACCGAAAGGACAACACTGGCCCAAGGAACTTGGCAGGACCACTGTCCATCAAAGCCCTCATACAAAAATTGGAAACTCCAAAGATGTCTCAAAATTGTCTGCTATCCACTCTCAAGAAGGCCCAAGTCTAGACTTCTAGACTCTAAAGATATAGAGGTAT
>NW_006441076.1:432693-437226 GCF_000325575.1 Pteropus alecto
GCTCAATTCACTGCCCTGAGTTACTGTAGTTAAGTCTCCTTGATTTGTTGCCCACATTTTTATGAACTCTAATGTAAATTTTAGAAGAAACTGAGGGGAAGCAGAGTTTGCTACCCCAAAATGTGCCTTTGAGATTTCAATTATATTAAGCTATTTATTTTTAAGAAACAACAGACAAGGAAAGAATCTTTGACCCTCCCCCTTTACCTGCTTAAAGGAATTAAGATAGAAAAAACCTGCTTAAAGAAAGGGAGCTCCCATTTTAGCAAGATATAAATGAAGTATAGCAGACAGAGAGGAACCAGCAAAGCCTCTGTGTCCCACTTTTTATGGGTGGCCCAGCAAGAGTTTGCTTGTCAAATGTTTGTTCTTTCTCATCTACCTATGAATGGCATGTAAGCCTCATTTGACCTACCTGAGTTGTCCTCAGTTCCCATATTCTTATGGAACCCCCCCCCCAATGTGCTCATACACAATAAATTTTCTATTAATCTGTTGCATGTTAATTTGATTGTTAGTCTAGCCAGAAAATCTTGAAAAGGTAGAAGAAAAAATTAATTTTAATGTCCCTACAAAGTATTATAACTATGTCATCTTCATCACATGTCTACCTCCAAATTCTCTTGTCTGATTTCTATAATCAAATAATAGCCATATAAAGGCATATTTTGGTGAATTGTAAACTGTTTTTAGCCAAAAATTTCAACTATGCATGATTATGTAGTTACTTTAAAGTTGGACAGATACCATATAATAAGAGGTTTTACCTAATAGTAATCCAGAAGATAAATAATAACTTATATGTGTCATTTTTTAATCTTCTGGAGGCTTCATGGAGAATAATGTTGATTATATATCATGGATGAAATGTGCGTGTGTTTGTTTATGTTCAGCTTTCCAAGGCAGCATAGTTAGCGGGACTTACAAAGATCCAAGTAAGCATTCTGACTGGAATAACATATATTACAAATAAGGTTAAGTTTTATTTCTCATTATAATGAACGATGAACTATATACTGTTATGGAGACTTGGAGGTTAAGAAGAGACATGCTAAATGTCCATTCTAGACTTGCCATCCTTCTGAATTAATTTAAAAGAAAAATATAACTTCTATTAACAATAAATTTTGTCATGTGACCTAGACATCAGAAGTCCTCATCATTCTTAGCTAGTTGCAAGTCTAACAGTGAGTAGAGTTTCTGAATACCAAGGAAAGGATAACCATGAGAAGTAAGTAAAATGATTCCTAGTAGAATGTTCGGATGTTTACTTCTAGACCTGTTTAAAGGACTGAAAAGATTGATGTCAAAGGGAAAACAGTAGATATTACTTTTACAATTTTAAGTCTTCAAAAGTACAAATAATTCTTTGAAAAAGGAGTCTAAATGCAATCCAGGAAGATCTATTATAATGAGTAGAGTACTGGCTTAGAAACAGGAGTTATTGAAAGGGGATAAACAACTTCTCTAAGCATAGGAGTATCAAATGTGCGGGAGCCAACATGTTTATAAAATAATTTGAAAGTGGGTAGTATACAATGAAGTTCACTAAGATTGCATATGATTAAAAGTTCTTCCACATAATGAAAAACCATGCCAATAAGAATACATCGATGAAACTAATAATGCCTGGATAGAGAAGAAAAGCATGAATTGGATGGCAGTAACATAAACTGATAGAAAAATAATTCCTTATTTTCACAAGCACATAGTGAATGACAGAAAGTCATCAACTGACCCAGGCCAAGGGATACAATTTCTCCAAAATATGTCTTACTGAAACAGATATCATTTCAGAAATTGTTAAATGTACCTTGGTATCCATTTTCTCCTTCTTTTATGGTAGATCTTTTAGATATATATGTGCCTGCAGAGATTAAGACTACAGTTTCTATATTTTACACCCTCCTCTGCTGCTGGATATGGCCATGCATATAAGTTCTGAGTATGAGTGGAACTGATGTGAGCCACCTGAATTGTACCCTTAAAGAGCTGCCTTAAAATGATGAGTGATGCCTTCTCCTTCCTCTTATTCTGTTTTTCTGGCTCACTGTAAATATGGTGTTGGGCTGTCTGATCACTGTAAAGTAGATACAGTAAGAAGATAGAAGGAGCCTGAGCCCTGACAAAATTTCTTAGCAAAGCCATGAACCCACCTGGGATTTTTATTTGAGAGAAAAGGAAACAAAATCTTGCTTTAATTCACTATTAGTCTGAGTCCCTTAGGACAGCTGAACCTGATCAATACAGACCACACAGGGAACATACTCAGAAGGGTATGTTTCCATGAAAGGGACCAGTTGCAATAACACCACTATATTCCACTGAGCATCATCGAAACCTTGGTTTAGCCATCTGAAACTCCTGCCAACCCTTCCCACCTCCAAAGTGCTGTGGTGACTCTGGCTTTGCTCCTCATGCTCACTGGGTACAAATACCTAGTGGCAAGTAATACTTTGGATTTCTGAGTAATTACAGGTTAATGAGTGAAACAATAAATTAAGTCAATTACCTAATGTAATATCTCACAGCAGGATAGGCCGCACCTGACAGTAACAGGAAAGTCGCTTCTGCATTATTTTACTCTCCTACAGGATCATCTCAGTCCTCCCTGAAATGACTTTGGCACTTATAACCAATCAATTTCAAGAAAGACTTAACAGAGTTGGAGAAGGACATCTAAAGAAATCAAGAAGACAAGCAATCTAAACTATCAGGACTTTCCAGTTTGGAAATATGAAGGATTAAGAAAGAATTGGGCTGAGTTTTATAACAAATCAATAATTGAATGAATATAAACTTTTTCATGAAACCCTAAAACCAAGGAGACCCTGGGGATTTTAAAAAGGTAGTTTTAACCCCAGCACTATTGAAATTTTTGGCCAGATAATTATATTTTGTAGGATGCTGCCTGACACATCGTGGGATGTTTAGCAGCCTCCCTGGCTTTTACCTACTAAATGGCAGTAGCACCCCGCTCCCCATTGTAACAACCAAAAATGTGTCTAGACGTCACTATGGTGGAGGACACCACTCATAGCATACTATCATATCGTTCACCTTCTACTTATTTCACTCCATAACACATCTTGGAAGTCATTGCAGTACATAAAAAGTCATTATTTTTATAGCTGCATGAATTCCATTATGTGGCTGTACAATACTTTATTGAACTGGTTCACTTCTGATGCATTCTGGGTTATTTCCAATCTTTTACTATTGCAAACAGGGCTGAAATGAATATCACTGTGCATATCTTTTCTCACATGTGTATTTCTATATAAAAATATACAATTACTATAAGTAGAATTATTGAGTCACAAATCTATGCATATGTCATGTCAATAAATGCTATCAAATAGCTCTTGAGAGACCTTGTACTAATTATAGTCTGACTAGCAATAAATTAAAGTACATTTTCCCCTACATGTAAACTATTACAGTACGTACAGTAGGAAGAATTTCTAAAATGTCCCCCTTAAACATATCTTGCACTAATTCCTAGAACCTATAAATATCATTTATCGCTCCCCATGATTATGTAAGGTTTCATAGCGTAGCTGATCTTAAGATATGGAGGATATCCAGGTAGGCCTGATCTGTCATCTGCCATTTTAGGAGCCTTCGCCAGCTCATGACATAAGGAGAAGCCAGAGCCATTTAAAGCTTGAGAAGGACTTAATGCATCGTGGCTGTTTTGAAGACGGAGGGATCCGCATGAGGAGAAATGGATGGCCTTAAAGGGCTGAGAGGAAGGTCAGTGAGTGAGAGATGGTGTTGGTTCACAGCCTGTAATTCAAAATTGACCCTTGTACATGGAGGGCAAGGAGAGAAGAAAGAAAGAGGCAGACCACTCCGGATTGGTGGGTGGCAGATCTCATAAACAAGAGAACTTAACAAACGAGGCTTGTCTTAGGCACCACAAGATGAGTAGATCTCTGTACACACCCGCAAGGATCTTAAAGTTTTTACGACGGCCTTACTTAACAGGATTCAGTCACCTATACCACCCAAATGGCTATGTCCTTAGGGTAGCATCTAGTGTGGAGAAGGCAAGTGGACTGCACATTCCAAGGAGGTGGGAATGAGGAGCCCTCAGGTCCAGTTCAAGGGTCAACTTGTAGGGAGGAGGCATGAGAACTAAATGTTAAACCAAGCTGTATTCAGAGCCTGCAATGTGCTGTTGCCAGACTATGGAAAACTACAGAACAGAGGAACGTTCCTGCTGGGATTACTAACAAACCATTTACCCAAACGGTGAAGGGCAAACAGAGTCTTTAAGTCACAGCCTATGCAAAATAAACTCAACCACTCATTCCCTACAGCCAAAACCATGAGAAACCTGTGGGACAAAGGCTGAGGATGGCTAGCATGCTTTTAACACTATGTACCTATACCATTCATACTATGTACCCATACCATTTAAAGAAATATGTAAACAAAATTTTTAAACTATAATTCATAGAAACTAAGAATGATATATAAACTGAATTCCCCAAACACTCAGGGTCTTTCTCTCTTTATCACCCACTC
>NW_006441076.1:437252-441375 GCF_000325575.1 Pteropus alecto
CACTCTTTGTCTCCAAGAGGAAATGACACTCTGTCTATGGAGTGTTATTCCTTCTCTAATAAACTTTCCTTTTGTCTCTAACTTTGGCGTGCACTTGAATTCTTTCTTGGTGCAGGACTTGAGCCCCTACTCGAGGGGATTTTCCCTGTCCTGAATCAAACTGATAGTCACATCCTTTCGATGACCTCCTCTAACAAATAGGCACCTCAGTTCTACATTGCAAAGAACTGAATTCTGTCAACAACCTGAATGAGTTTAGAAGTGGATTTTTCCCCGAGTCTACCCTCCAGAAAAAAATGTAGCTTGACTGGCACCTTATTTTGATCTTTTGAATTCCTGAGCAGAGAATCCAGCAATGCAGTGCCCAGACTTCTGACCCAAGGAAACCATGAGATAATAAATTTGTGTTGTTTTAAGTTGCTAAATTTGTGATGATTTGTTATGTAATAGAAAATTAATAATGTGTTACTAGTATTTTGATTTTTGTTACTGTCTTAGGTTAAAAATGATATTTACATGCAGTTTAATTTTCATTCCTCTTATTGTGATGAAAATAACACCTTTTCAATTATTTAAAAGTCATTTTTACTTCTATTTTCTACATTTCATCTATTCATAGAAGGTTTCCTTTAATGACCTATTTTTTTTTAATCAATTGTGGACATGCTTTATATATCAAGGAAATTAGCATTTCCTGATAAGATTTGCAAATACAGGTGTGTATGTCTATTTTTGTTGTTTTACTTTTCTAATGATTGTATTCATCAAATATAACATTATTTTGCTTTATGGCTTCAGGGCTTTAAAAAATTCTTATTTGTTCTTAGAAAGGCCTTCATTATGCCAAGATTATACAAAAGTTCTTCCATGGTTTCTTCTGGTGCTTTAACTGTTTTGTTTGCAACATTTACATCTTATATCCTTATGAAATTTATCCTGGCATAAAAGTGATATCAATCCAAACTACCCCACCATCATTTTCTGAATAATTTACAATAAGAATGTCAAAATATGATCCCTCCAAAGTTTTATTTAGTGTTGAGTTAGCAGCATTTTATAATTAGACATTAATTCTCTTGATAACACTTTCCCTTATATTTTTTCTGGAAATATCTTGTTGAGATTCAATACTTTTGTCAAATGCATTACCACTTTTGTATACTGATTTACCTATTTTTTCCTCTTCCATTTGTATTCATAATTGCACTTCTCTGTGATGAATTAATATATCTAGAAAATTGCTCCAAATTTTATCAATAATAATTATTAGTATTTTATTTTCCACTCTAATTTTTTTCAAAATTTCAACATGCCCTGCATCTTTGCCTGCCTTTTTTTTGTCCTGCCTTTTCAATTTCATTGTGCTCACTTCTTTCAGTTTATGCTTTTACCGAAGTAAAAATTGCCATTTCTTTCTATCCTTTATTTAAGAGTTCAGTATTTGATTGGCGAGTCACATAACACCAGTGTTTTAGATAGCACTAGTTTCATAATATAGGCTTTATATGAAATTTTATTGGGCTATAAGATATTGATGTCTATTGAGTTATAAAATGCAACCACCATCAAATGAGAACCTGATAAATGAGACTAGCTGAAGGCTGAAATCAATGTGAAAAAAAAGTACCAAAGTGGCGATTATGAAAGCAATTGTTCATCAAGTGATTCAAGACTCTCTCATTCTTTAATTCATTTATATCTCTATGTGTACTTTATTTCCTCTTTGACCTCAATGAATCCCAGAACACCTTTGGTACTATTTATTTGAAATAGAATTAAAAAATCTGTTTCCAAATATCTTGTAAGACCGACAAAATAAATGAGACAATTAAAAAATCCATTCTGTAACCAAAAGGGAGGAAAAGCCTGTAAAACAGGTAATGAAAAAATATTTTCAATTACAGATTCTAAAGGTAATATATATCTGCATATATAATTTGATATACACTATTCATTTAAGTATGTTTTCCTTAAGTTTGTAAGTAGCTAATTCTTTATAAGAAAGAGCAAGTCTTGAAAAGAACACTGATATTTCGAAAATAAAGTGTACCAGGAAATCCAGCAATTACAACTTGCTAGACAGGCATGGGGAAGAAGAGGGGGGTAAAGGAAATTTTGTTTCTGTTTAATAGCTGAAGATAATATAATTTGTAATGTATCCAATTCCACTATATAAGTCAATGTTGGATAAACTGCCTTTTTCTACTCTGTAAGCATATAGCAGAAAGTCTCACCTCTGCCCAACTCTATGAAGGAGCTTTTGAAAATTTTCTTATTTTGTCTTTTCTTCCTGTCTCCCCAACCCTACCTCTACCCCTTCTCCTTCATATTTCTCTTCTTTTCATCTTAACCCTCAATAAACTTTCTTGCAGCAAGATTTACATGCAGTTTCCAAAAACGACAGACATTTCTTTTACATCAATGAAATAAAGAAACTCTAATACTAAGACTTTTATATGTAATTGTGAATGGATTTTATGATATGTGTTAAGCAGAACAATTTTTAAATTTCTGATAAGAAAGAGAAAAGCACTAGGTTCAGAAGCTTCAAAATTTAGTTCTCAATTTTCAATATTCAACAGAAATATACTTATGTATGTGTGTTGCATGTACATATGTACACACAAAGACAGAATGAGGGAAGAAGGAGGAAGGGAGGGAGGGAGGGAAGGGGAAGAGAAAGAGAGAGGAGAGAGATGAATTATCAGCTGACAAGAATATTTTTATTCAGAGTATTACACCTCAAAGTGACTTACAAAGTGACTTATTTCCTATGTGTGCCATGATATAAAAACAGATTGGAGGGCACTGTTGATAGGGAATTTCTGAATCAGTGAAATACAATCATGTACTGCATAACGACATTTTCGTCAGCTGACCGTATATATGATGGTGGTATACCATACAGCCTAGGTATGTAGTAGGCTATACCATCCAGGTTAGTGTAAGTGCACTCTGAGATGTTCACACAATGACAAAATCAATGAGCACAATGACACATTACTCAGAATGTAATTCTTATTAAGTGGCACATGACTGTAGTCTTTGAACTGAGATGTTAATTCCTTTATGTAGTAATGGGAATTAGGCGGATCTTCCTCTCCTAAATTGGATTTTTTTCCCTATAATCTATGCTTTGCCTGAAAATTTTTGTTTTCTAGAGAAATGTTTGTGTGTGTGAGAGTGTGTGTGTGCACACTCTTATCCATGTATTTGATTAGAGGAGATAAAGATATTGGTATAGTGCATCTCAAAGTATAGTCCATGGGAAGATGTCAGTCATAAACACTTTGTTCCTCGTCTGTGACATGTACAGAAATTGAAAGAAAGAATTTAGACACGTTAATAGCAATTCACTATTGTCAGGCCTTATGTTTTCTTACCTCAAATGGTTATGTTCTGGGAATTGGGTTCTTTTGATGTGTGTGTGGGGCGGGGGCCGTGGGCATGCATACATGCACGTACACATGCATATGAGCTAAAATAATTGATATAAATTTTCACTTGTTGCATTGGTTCTGTTATTCTTTAAGAAGAGTATGTATGTCATGTCATTTCTTTGGCTAATGATTCTGCTGAGATTCTCAGAGCTCTCTTCCTTTACCTTCTCCGTCCCCTTATGGAATTTTTCAGCCACAGAGATAAATTTAAAGACTTATAGAACTAAGGTCTTCTCAGATCCTCAATTCACATTGTGGTAATAACATAGGGAGGAGGCAGGAGAATTAAAGTGTTAAATCAAGCTGGATTCAGAGACTGTAATACGCTGAGCAGCCCTACAGCCAGACCACAGGAAACCTGCAGAACAAAGGAAGATTTCTGCTAGGATTGCTAACAATCCCATTTCCCACACAGTGAAGGAGAAACAGGAAAAACAGAGTCTTTAAATGGCTGCCCTACACAAAATAAAATTGTCCATTCCCTATAGCTAGAACCATGGAGAACCTATGGATCAAAGGCTGGGAACTGCCAACAGGCCTTTCATTCTACATATTCTTACCTTTTCACATTACATACTCTTATCCTTCCTCACTGTATGTCTATATCCAAGGAAATGGGAAAAACAAAGTCCTTAAATTGTAACTCGCAGGAACTAAAGAATGATCTATAAATTAGATTTCCC
>NW_006441076.1:441429-456797 GCF_000325575.1 Pteropus alecto
CCCCGCCACCCAAACACACACACACACACGCTCGGGGCTTTGTATCGGCTTTTTGTCTCTTTATCTCAGCTTTTTGTCTCTTTTCTCTAGTCTTTGCTTTCCCCCTTCTTTAATAAGCTTTCCTTTTGACTCTAACTTTGGCATGTGTTTGAATACTTTCTACGCTCTCTGCCAGGACCTTCTTCTCTCTTAGTTCAGGGCTTGAGTCTCCCCTTCAACTTGGGGAAATTTGCCCTGTCCTATATCAGTAATAAGTAAGGTGATTACCCACAACAGTTCAGTAAGCGTGATTTCAGTGGACTGAGTTATTATTCCACTTATATGTCCATTGTATTGGAGGGACATAGAAAAGAGTTCCCTATCTTCCTTTAATTCTTATTTAATAAGATGTTGCAGATGGAAACAACCAGTTGAGAAAATGAATTCAATTATAAATATATTCCAAATGCAATCTACATAATTAGGAAATATATACTATCTCTTACTAAGGCTAGCACCCTATAAAAGCCAGCTTTTTCAATTGGAATTTTACTCCAATTCGTAGGTGAGTAATGGGAAAAATACTCAACTGGGAGGTCCCAATAACTGACCATATACCTCAATAATTGCTACCACTTGTTCAATGATATTATAAATTTTATTTTAATTTAACAAACATGTATACGATACTTGTGTCAGACATTATTTGAGTGATTTATGAAAAATAATTCTCTTAATCTTCTGTAAAACTCTACGGAGGTACTGTTATTGTTGCAGAAATGTTGCGAAATCAGACTGGCAAGAAACCAAGCACCACTTGGAGAGTTGGAGAACTCAGATTTATTATGCCGGCAGTCCCAGAAGAGCTAGCTCTCTGAAGATCTGAGCCCTGAGCTCAGATGCAACTTTGCTTTTATGGGCTTAGTTGGCATGGGCCAATTGGTTAATGTGTCCTCAGAGGGTTACAGACCGCAGGAGTTGCTATGGCTTACAAAGCATGAGATTTTCAGATGGGTACTTAGGCAATACTTCTGTTATCTAGACAGAACAATCAAAGGGGAGGGTGAGTCTTCAGCTGATCTTGAGATCACTCTGCCCTTCGGCTTATGCAGCAATCATGTCTACAGAAGCAGAACAAAGAGTTGATTATAAGGTTAGTCTTTTGGTGGAAAATTCCTCTTCATTCCTCCCTTTTGATGCTCTTTAAATTCTTATAGGGCATCAACCTTTTGATTGTCTTGGCTTAGGGGCTGGTGTAAGAGTGGTTCGGATGTCATAACCATTTGTAACTTTATGGATTCTAGGAGTGAGGAGACAAACTTGAAATGTATTGAAGAGGGGTTTAGTCTAAACATATCAGAATTGAGAAGATCCCAACATAGGCTAAATAGGTCAGGGCTAAAGTGACTCTTCGACTCAGAGTCCAATCGGTGGTCACTACCGAGGCCAAACCTAAAGCAAGCAGCAGGACAAATATACTAAAGAGGGTTAGAAATAAAGGATGATAACAGTACATCTGGACAGTCTGGATGATTGATCTTCAGGCTTCTGCCATGCGTAGACTGGCCAGCTTCCGGGGGTGGCCAGAGCAGGGCCGAAGATGTCAGGTGGACTTCTGCTGTCTCTGGAATGTGACTCGGAGCGGCTGATCAGGAAGAGGTTCTGCAGTTCAAGTCTCTCGCTTTTCCAGGGATGTTGCTCTCTTTACTCAGGTGTGGTGGATCCATGAGGTGGTACCTGCAACTTTAACAGCAGGAGGAGTTGCTAGAACAGTGTGAGGGCCTGTCCAGCTCGGCTGGAGTGGCTCCTTCTTCCAATCCTTAACCCATACTTCATCTCCTGGCTGAAAGGAGTGGACCTAATTCCCTAAGAAGATAGAGGTCCTTCCTAGGGGTTCCTGGATAATGTAGCGGAGGATCTTCCCTAGGACCTGAAGGTGTTGAGACATCTCTAGGTCAGCTATTAGTCGAGGGTCTCCTTTTAAGTTCCCTATCACTGGTGGAGGTCTCTCGTAAAGGATTTCAAAAGAGGAGTAGCCTGAAGGTCTTGAGGTGCATTGTGCTCGGAGTAGAGCCAAAGAGAGCAAGTCAATCCAAGGTAACTGGGTTTCCTGACAAAACTTAGCTTAGCTAGAGTGGTCTTGAGGGTCCGGTTCATGTGCTCAACTTTCTCTGAACTTTGTGGCCTGTAGGCCATGTGGAGCTTCCATTTGATTCTCAGAGCTTTGGACAGAGTCTGGACTCTCTCAGACACAAAGGCAAGTCCATTGTCAGATCCTGTAGAGAGGGGCAGCTCTTATCTTAGAACAATTTCCCTCAGTAAGGTTCTAGCTACTTCTCGTGCCTGTTCAGGGCGTGTAGGGTAAGCTTCAGCCCATCTGAGGTAGGTGCAAACTAACACCAGCAAGTATCGGTGGACCCGGCAGGGCTTGACCTCAGTAAAGTCTACTTCTAAGTCTTCAAAAGGTCATAATCCCAATTGTCTGCACCCCTGGATTGGATTTAGGTCTTTGGCCAGCGTTGTTTCATGCACAAGTTACACATCTAGCACTGGTCTGGGGGCACAAGGTTGGGAGCTTAGGTATGAAATAGTAGCGGCCTAACAGGCTTTCTAAAGTAGTCTTCCCTAGGTGAGTCAACTCATGGTGTTGTGTGACCAGCTGAGCTGCCACCACAGAGGGAATAAAGAGTCTCTGATCTGGAAGCTCCCACTAGCCCTCTTTCCTCTTGTTTCCCCTTCACTTAAAGCCTATTGTTCTTCTTCCTTGGTGTATGCTGGGGACAGAGGCAATTTTGGAGCTAGGAGAAACTTAGTGACTGGCTCAGGACCCATTGTGGCACTTGGTTGGTTGGTGGCCTCCTTAGCTGCTTGGTCTGCCAGTCGATTTCCCCTACTGACAGGGTCCCTGATAATGAGTTATCCTGGCCTTGGTCTGACACTTGAGTCCCTGGTTATTCATTAATGCAGTAACAGCAAAAGGGACCTTTACACTTACATTCTGTCCCAGCGTGAGCTTGTCCGCTTCTCTGACCAAGACTACCGTAGCAGCTAAGGACCAGAGGCATGGCAGCTATCCCTCAGCCACCGGATATAGCTGTTTGGACAGATACGCAATTGGGTGCTGCCATGGCCCTACTGTTTGTGTGAGGACTCTCAATGCAGTATGATTCTTCTCATGCATGAAGAGGTTAAGTCCCGTGTCACATCCAGTAGTCTTAATGCTGGGGCACTGATCAAAAATCTCTATTTTTTTGAAGGCCTTTTCTTGCTTGGAGCCCCATTCCAGGGGATCTTTTCTAGACTCAACTGTGGCCTCGTACAGTGGCTTGGCAATTTCAGAGAAACCTGGTATCCAGATCCGGCAGAATCCGGCAGGTCCTAGGAATTCACGGACTCCTTTCTTAGTGTTTGGCCAAGGTATTGAACAGATGGCCAGTTTCCTCTCATGTCCAAGTGCTCAATGTCCTTCTGAGATGAGGAACCCAAGGTATCTGACCTCCTGTTTGCAGATTTGAGCCTTTGTCCTGACACCTTAATTTCCATGGTAGAGAGTAGGGCCAACAAGACTCTAGTACTTTTCCAGCAGTCTTCTTGGGTGGGGCTAGCCAGCAACAGGTCATCTACATACTGGAGTAGAGTTCAGTTCAAAGTCTCTCCAGGAAAGGCAACAAGATCTGCAGATAGCGCTTCACCAAACAGGGTGGGTGAGTTCTTGAAGCCCACAGTCGAGTCCAAGTCAGTTGTATCTTTCTCCCGGTGTATGAGTCTTCCCACTCAAAGGCAAACAAAGGCTGGCTGGCCGGTGATAACCGGAGGCAGAAGAAGGCGTCTTTGAGATTGAGGCAGGTGAATCAGCTTGCTTGGGAACTCTTCTAGCAGGCTGGTTGGATTTGTTTGTTTTCTTTCTGGAGAAAGGAGGCGCCTTTCATCTTCCCTGGGCACAGTCACAGGAATCATTAGAGCGGGCTGGCTCCCCAGGGTGAGACTGGTGGGCTTTCCGGGGGCAAAGGTGGTCTATGCTCCAAGCTTCATTAAGTCTCTACCCAAAAAGAGGATGGAACACTCTGGTAGGTACAGAACTCATGAGTCACTAGGTGGTCCCCTAACTGACATGAGCAGGCTTTTCAGAACGAGCGGGCAGCACGGTCCCCCGTGGCCCCAATGATAGTTGTTGTCTGGTCTGTGAGGGGAGCCACGGGCGTGGAATGTGCCATTTTCACTAATCTCAAAAGGGCCTCACATCTCTTGAAGAGGCATTTGGAGGGCCACAGGCTGCTTTGCTGGCTGTGTGATCAAGCGAAGACACCGTGGACTCAGGCTTGGTGGCTGCTCAGGCTGTTGGGGTGGTGAAAGCACGGAGTAGAGGGCTGTTCAGTAATTGTGGGTAGAGCAGCTGTGCAGGGACTGGCAGAGCTGCTGTGATGTACGGTGGTGGGAAGAAAGGTTCTTCCTCAGGGTCCCCTTGGTGGATGACTTTTGCTGGCTCTTCCTTATTCTTTCCTCAGGTTGGTCGAGCCACAAGTACCTTACTCTATTCTTGCCTATTTGCACAGATCCAGGCTCAAGGGGCACTACAGTAGCGATTTGCAGCCATGAGTCTATGTATAGAAACTGGTCTGGATGTCCAGGGGTCCCTGTCACTACCTGGTACACAGCTCTAACAGTAGGGAGGTCCAGGGACCCTTCCAAAGGCCATCCTACCCCATAGGCAGGCCATTCAAGCTCACAAAGAATACGAAGTTTTTCTGGCGTCAACTTGATCCCGCAATGCCCTGAGAAGACTTCCTTAAAATTTTTGTCAACATACAGTTTAAGACAGTTGGTTTAGAAGAACCTCCACCCATGTTGCCTTAGGGAGCTTCCTAATGGAGGGGGAAAATAGACCTTAAAATTTCAAAAAAATAATTCGACAGAGAGCCCCTATGTTAAAAGGGCCATTCGGAGATAAACAATTCTTAAGCCAAATCAGTGGTTAATTGCCCTTTCCCTCTCCGCGCCCCCCACCCCGTCCGTGTATCCCACCCTGTGTCGGTAACACAAAGACAAATGAGGGTGGGTGCCTCCTCCAAAGAGGAAGCCACTTAGGTGCTCCTCTGGCCGTGTCCCAAAGGAGTATAGGTGACACTTGGCTGTAGTGGTTTCTGTTTTGTGACTTACGATCGGACACTAGTCCAATGCTGCCCTGGACCATATGCCATACACCACGGAACCGCAGATGAGCCCACTCAGACTCCGTAGCCTTTAGAGGAACTTAAAGGCGCCCAGCCGTGGATTCCAAGTCAATTCAGCCAGGCTGCTCATTCACTCACTCATTCACACACCGGTTTAAAACATTGCCTCCCCGCTTTTTGGAAGACCTTGACCTTTGTCTTCCCCAGCCCCCCTTCCAGAAAGACCCTGATGTCTTCCCTCACTGGGAAGCCCCTGAACTGTGACTGCTAACTGAAGACTTTAGGAGGTGATCAAGTTCTTCTTCCATCCGGAGATGAGAACTGACTAGGGTGCTGAGCCCTGGGGCCTTAGTTTACCCTGTGGCTGTTCCTGGTGAGTTGGTCCATCCCTCCTTTGAATCTGATCAGGGACTCAGCTGACCGGAGAGTTGGAGTGCCGGTCGGAAAGAGAACCCGGAATACCATCAGGTGGCCCGCCTCCCCGTTTGAATCGGAGCCCCTCTGCCTGGGCCTGGCTGAGCCACCAGTCTGGCAACTCAAAGGGCTGGCATGGTTGGAATCTCACTAGGGCCTCAGAAATGTTACAGAAATGTTGCGAAATCAGACTGGTGAGAAACCAAGCACCAATCAGAGAGTTGGAGAACTCAGATTTATTACGCCAGCGTAATAAAAGAAGAGCTAGTGCTCTGAAAGTCTGGGCCCTGAGCTCAGATGCAACTTTGCTTTTATGGGCTTAGTTGGCATGGGCCAATTGGTTAATTTGTCCTCAGACGGTTACAGACTGCGGAAGTTGTTATGGGCTATGGGCAGTTACAGAGCATGAGATTTTCAGACAGGAACTTAGGCAATACATCTATTACCTAAATAGAACAATCAAAGGGGAGGATGAGTCTTCAGTTGATCTTGAGATCACTGCCCTTCAACCTATGCAGCAAGCATGTCTACAGAAGCAGAACAAAGAGCTGATTGTAAGGTTAGTCTTTTGGTGGAAAATTCCTCTTCATTATTACAGAAGAGGAAACTGAGGCACAAAGAGTATAAATACATTGCTCCAGGTCACACTACTAGTAAGTTAGCAAAACCAGGATTTATAGCTGAATGGTATGGCTCTAGAATTTGTTCTCCATAATTACTACATTTCACTGGCTACTGAAGGGAACCAAAATTTTGCTACCCTGAAGCTACCTTTTGAGATATTGACTTTAAGCTGTTTATTAAGAAATAAGGCTCAGAAAGAACCTTCGAGCTTTCCCCCCTTTCCTGCCCAAGAGATTCAGACAGAGAAACCTGCTTTTTAGGAAGGGAGCCTGGACTTAATGAACTTAAGAATCTTCACCCTACTGTTACTCAGGAAGACTCCAAGCCTGTTAACTAGATACCCACTGTGTCCCATTGTTTCTGAGTTGCCCAGCAAGAATTTGCCTGCCAGGTAAATTCTCAACTACCTGTAAATTGCCCATTCTCACTTCTAAAATTTAATACCCCTTCTCGATCATTCTCCTTTGTCTAAAACTGTCTTATATACCCAGTGTTGTCTCACTGTCTTTGGAATTTTCATGTTTATGTGGATTCCCCATGTGCATGTATTAAAACTTTGATTTTTTTCCTGTTAATCTGTCTCTGTTAATTTAATTATTAGCCTAGTTAGAAAAACTTAGAAGATGAGAGGAAAATTATTATTTTTTAGCCCTCACACTACCATAGGATAACCACTATGCCAGAATAGAGAAAGAGCATCCTATTGGAATCTCATAAGTCATGCTACCTATGTAGGTCACTAGCCACTTAGGCTATGAATAAAACTAGTTGAAGAGATCAATCAATATATTATTACACATTATAAATATATATACTATAATATGCACTCATAAATGTTCTTAAGTATATTCTCAATACACATATCAATAATAGTGTTAAGATATATTCTTATGCATTGCAATATATATTATACTACTCTTGATCACTTAACATGGTTATAACAGTCTTTGTTCCTATCTAGATATTAAGGTTTTAATATATTAAGGCTCAAGCACATCAAAGAATGGTTAGAAATAGTGTTGAAATCTTAACTGACCTTTTTCTACATTTCCCTGTCTTGCATTATGTTATGTATGTCATGCCTTATTGTGTTGGACAGAGGTCATAAAATGTAATACATGCAATTTTTTACCACTCTTTATGATATAGAACAGGTTTCCTTGATGCTTAAGATAACATATCATAATAAAGATAGACATATACCATATACTTACAAAATGACTTATTAACTTGAGTAACCTAAGCCATTTCTTAATTTTATACACACAAATCCAAGCTAAAAATTTATCTTCCCTTCTCTAACCTCTGTGTATAAATATTTGTCTGCCCTTACCATGACCCAACCAGTTATGAAACCCTTGGAATATAGCCCACTCAGTACCTGAGCAAAAGTAGTCAATATTGTTATTTGTTTACTCAGTAGTTATTAATCGATAACAAACTTCTTCGCTGATGAATTTTTATTTGCTAAAAAAAAAAAAAAGGAATTGGATGAAAAGTTGCTTGGGCATAAACTTCTCAGCCCCATGAAATGATTGACAATGGGTCACAGGTTACACAACTATGAAAAATTTATTCTTTAGATAATCATTTTCCAGTCTATCTTGTATCTAGGCTTGACCTGTGAGACGTGGTTTGGGTTAATACTATCTAAGAGTAAGTCTGGAAGATGTATAGAGGCCTCTTGGAAAGTTTTGTTTACAAAAAGGCCAAATTTGATGGGCACTACTTTTCCTCATCCTTCCTACCTTGAGATAGGGTACAATGGCTAAAGATACAATAGTCGTATTTCAGCTATGAGTCAACAAGCATAAGAGAAAAGGATGAATATATAAAGTATGGGGAACTAAAAGACAGAAATTGCATGGATCTTTGATAGAATCATTTAGCAGATAAATTAATGCCAGCATGGCCTACTTCTAGAGTTCATGCCATGTGAGATAATTAACACTTAATTTAAGTCTCTGTTAGTATGAATTTCTTGTACTTGTATCAAAAAACATATCTAATCAATACCACCGAAGAGATCTCAGGCACTCAAAATATTGGGTTTAATTATTCAACTAGTAAAATGTTAACCAAACAGTTATGTCCCTAGCTCACTCACTACTGTTATCCCATTCTACCCACTTCTCCAGATCATCACTATGCAAAATAATAGGCTATGTCATCTCATCAGCAACTTGTCATTCATTAATTCAAAATATATATTTATTATTATTGAGTACTTTCTATGTTCCTAATACTCTGCAAAATAGTTGTGAAAAAAATGTCAGAAATGGGCTAGGAACATTTTCACCCTAACAGAACTTACAGAAAGACACTAATTACATGATCATGAAATAACTACATTTGATATAAGTACAATGAAGAAAAGGTATGTATTGCTATGAGAGCATAAATTAAGAAGATTTAACTAGTCAAGAAGTCAGAAAGACTCCTTTGAAAAGGTAATTTGTTTTTTGGAAAGCTAAAGAATAAGTTCATAAGATATATTGACCTATAGTTTTCTTATAATTTCTGTCTAGTTTTTGGTATCTGATGAATGCTGACTTCATAGAATTAGTTGAGAAGTATCCCTTCCTCTTCAATTTGCTGGAAGAGATTTTGTATAATTGATATTATTGACGTTGGTTTTATTTCTTCTTTAAAGTTTGAGAATTCACTAGGGAAGGCATGCTAGCCCAGGGTTTTCATTGTGGGGAGCTTTATAACTACAAATTCCATTACTTCAATAGAAATAAGGTTACTGAGGTTATATTTTTCTTGTGTGAGCTTTGGTTGTTTCTTTCAGTAATTTATACAATCATGTAAGTTACCAAATTTATAAAGTTGTTTGTAATAACGCCTTATTTTAATATCTGTTCATAGTTCATAGTGATGCCACCTCTCTCACTCTTGACATTGGAAATCTACGTCTTTTCATGATTCTGATGAGCCTGAGTACAAATTTATCAATTTTATTGGGCAATTCAAATAGCCAGCTTCTATTTTCACTCATTTTCTCTTTTAAATTCTACTGATTTCTGTTCTGATATTTACTATTTCTTTTCTTCTGCTTACTTTGTGATTCATTGGCTTTTATTTTTCTATTTTCTTAAAGTAGAAGCTGAAGACATTGATTTGAGACTTTTTCTTTTTCTAATATAGGAATTTAATACGATAAATTTCTCACTAGATACTGCTTTAGCTGCATTACACAAGTATAAGACATTCTTTTTTCATTTTCGTAAAAATACTTTCTACTTTTTCTTTTGATTTCTTCTTTCACTCAGTAACGTGGGTTATGTAGAAGCATATTACTTAATTTTCAAATATTTGGAGTTTCAAGACTTTTGTTACTGGTTTCTAATATAATATTATTGTGGCCAGAGGATGACTTTTATGACCCATAATATAGCTTATCTTGGTAAATATACCACGTGCTCATGAAAAAATGAGCAGTTGCTCTTGTTGGCTAGAGTATTATATAAATGTCAATTAGTACAAGTTGGCTGATAGCTTTCTTCGGGTCTTCTATAGCCTTTCTAATTTTGTGCCTACTTGTTCTATCAATTATTGGCAAAGGGATATTAAAATGTCTACCTATAATTATTAATTTGGAGAAAGATGGAGAGTGAGGTGAATATTGTCATTACTCCCAAAGACACATTTCCTTCTACCCTACTGTGCTACTGTGTTAAAATCGCATGATTTGGAAGGGAATGATCCTATCTCAAGTTCTAGGAGCAGATAGTAATTGGTCTAAGCCAATCAGGATTATCCTACTTCCTTGTCAAAATGACTGATTCAGGTATCCTAGGGAAAGCCAATTAATGTGTGATATTCTCCTAGTTAACAAGATTGGTTTGAACTCTATTTGGGTCACTGAGTTTCAACTAGTGGTTTGCTGAGGGTCTCTTGAAATAAAGTGCGTATGCTATTTAAAAAATAAAAAAACAACCAAAAGAAATCATCATTCTCCCTTTCTGGATGTTATGGTGAATGGATGTGATGACTGGAACTGCTGTAGTCATGTTGCCACCAAGAAGAAAGCCAGTCTAAAGATCCAGTTGACATCATGAATTTGGGGCTGAAATAAAGTACACATATTTAATGCAATCACTGATCAATTGACTCAAATAAAGACTAGGTCCATAGGTCCATAGGAATTTTTAGTTACTTGGGTCAATAATGCCCTTTATTTGTTTACATTTATTTCCATTGAATATTCTGATACTTGAAATTGAATGTATCCTGGTTTAGGAGGATAGTGGTAACATCACTCAGGCTAAATATAATAAATTTCAAAACCTGGATAAAATACTTTGAAAAATATGTAAATATTATAGAAAAATTATTTAACAAAAATTTTGGTAAAATAAAATAGGTGAACAAGATATCATCTATTAATTTTTCTAAATCTAGAGGTTTCAAGATTTATATTTCCTGATCTTTGCTCTATTCAGGTCTAAGATTGCATATTTCTTTCCAGAGGAGTGTCATATAGAGAGCTTCTGGATTGAGTGATACCAGGCATTGCTGAGGGAAGAATATTGTACTAAAAACAAGGAAATTAAGTTAAAGTTTACATATCAAGTGTTAAAACCTCTCAGCCCTTTTACCTCTTTTGGATATCACTGCACCAAGCTTACAACAGCTGGAAAGAATCTGACTAGTCCAAGGGAAAATATATAAGAGTACTGTCATTGCACTTACCTTTGGGTATAGCATTTTCTTAAGAAAATATTCTTACTAGATTGCTGTTCTGGAAAGCCCACAATTTACAAAATGCACCTATGTATACAGGGATTTCAACATTGTAGAGTGCCTCAGTCTTAAATATGAGCAGGTGGTCAAGACTTTCCTACAATCTTATTTAAAATGTTAACATTATAGAGATGAAAGAAATAAGGAATAAACAACTTGAAGGAAAGAGAGATCTTAAGATGGTAAAATCTTAAGAACAGAAAAGGAATTATTTATGTCTTCAGAAAAATAATAGAAGATATTATATCTATGAATTAAGAGTAGGATGCTATTAATAGAACTAATGGAAGTCGAAAATATGAACACAGATATGAGAAATTCAGTAGAAAATCTAGAAGACAAAGTTGAAAATAACTCTTAAAAGAGATGTCAACAAACATTTTATTATTGTTTAATTCATTTATATTTTTATGGTGACATTGGTTAATGAAATCCAATAAGTTTCAGCAGTACACTTTAACAGTAGGCATATATATATTTACACTATGTGTTCACCTCCCATAGTTAGATTTCTTTCTGTCATCACATATTTGATCCCCTTTACCCTACCTACCTCGCCCCTCCTCTCCACCCTCTCCCCTCTGAACAAACATTTTATTAAATAACCAGATATTAAATATTTTAGGCTTTCGTGGCATATGGTCTCTGTTGCAACTACTCACCTCTGCAGTTTTAACAGAATAAATGTGGCTGGGTTTTAATAAAACTTTATTTAGAAAAATGAGTGGCAATCCTATGGGCCAGTTTGCTAATTCTTAACCTAGAAAATACTTTAAAAAGCCTAAGGGATGGGAAAAAAGACAAAAATAAATAAATAAAATAAAAAGATTAGAAGACATCCAGATGTCCAATAGCCAAATAATAGGTGTTCCCGAAAGAGAAATGCAAAGTAAAAAAGGAAATAATCAAAGAAGTATTCAAGACAATTTTATAAAATTTAAGGGTATGATTTTCCTGATTCAAAGGCCCCATTATTTCTTAGTACCACAGATCCAAACATTTCTATGACAAGGTAAAAACTTGGAAATTTCAAAGAAAGGAGGTAAAGAGAAAATCCCAAGAGTTTCTAAAGAGGCAAGCAAAAAAAAAGAAATAAAAAAGATACACATGCAAAGAACATGAAATCAAAATGGCGTTGGTCTTCAGCAGAATATTGAATGCTAGAAAACGTTGCAACAATGGCTTCAAGAGTTAAGAAAAAATATTTAAACTAAGTGAAATTAAACAATTGAATGTGCAGATAAATTAATAGTCTTTTCTGATAATCAATGCCTCAAAGACCCTTTTCCCAGGAAACTACCAGAGATAATGCATTTCACATATATGAGGCCAAGAAAAAGAAAAATAATATTCAGGAAACAGGACATACAACTCAAGAGAGTAGTGACGGAAAACTCTAGGAAGATGGTGAAGTAATGATAGCTGTGTAACATACTTAGGAAGCAACCAATGAAGATTGGTGCGAAACAGAAGGCTACAGAAGAGATGTCTCCAAAAGATTGGATGGATGGAATACTTGAAGAGTTTAAATGTGTTGAGTAATAATTTAGACAATTGGGGGAGGTTTGGGGGAATATATTAGTGATAAACACATAGACACAAACTAAAAACATCAAAAAATATATTAATTGCTTGGAAAAAATGAAAAGTAAGGCATGAAAATAAAAATAATAAAATATTATTTGGCTTAAAAGAGAATATCACTTATTGAGGTATAATAATATAAAAGCAGAATATAGATCCAAACAAAATTATAATATAACTATATCAGAAAGATGATGTGTGTATGTGGTGGTGAGCTGTGTGTATGTGGTGGTGAGATCACTACATACATAATCACCTTCTAAAATGAAAAATAATGACAAAGCGAAACACTAGTGAGGATGCGGAGAAACTAGGTCATTCATAAAATTTCTGGTGAGAATGTAAAATAGTACAGTCACTCTGCAAAACAGTTTGGCATTTTCTTATTAAACTAAAGATATATCTACCATATGGCCAACCTACTGCACTCATGGGCATTCAATCTAGAGAAAGGGAGACTTATGTTTAACAAAAACTGAATATTCACAGCAACTTTATTGATAACAGCCAAAAACTAGAAACAGTCCTGATGTCTTTCGTTAGGTAAATAATTAAACAAACTGTGGTACAACCATACGATGGAATACTATTCAGCAATGAAAAGAAACGAACTATTGGTATACACGATAACTTGGGAAAATCCCCAGATTATGCTGAGTGAAATAAGCCCATCCCAAAATGTTACGTAGTGTATGATTCCTTTATATAACATGCTTAAAGTTATAACATTTTAGGAATGGAAGACATATCACTGGAGATGAGGCAGAAGAGAGCTGAGTTTTGGGACTGTTCAAGATCTTGACTATCGTGGTAGATACGTGAACATACACAGGTGATAGAATTATATAGAACTGAATAGACACAGACAAATAAATAACAATAAAACTGGCAAACTGAATAATATCAGTACATTATATCAATGTCAACATGCTGTTTATGATATTATGGTTTTATAAAATCTTACCATTCAGGAAAACTGGGAAAATATTATACGAGTTACCTCTGTAGTATTTCTTATAACTACATGTGAATCTATAATTATCTTAATAAAAAATTCAAATTTTTAATACAAGTTAAATAAAATAAAAAAGCTTTTTAATTCAAATAAAGAAAAATTATGAAATTCCTCACCCCCCAAAATGTTGCCATTGGGATATCTGGACAAAGTACACATGCGCTCTAAAAATACATTTTTTTAAAAAAAACCTCATTGTGTTTGTTCACAATATTCTGTATGGTATCACATTTTTTCAAAGTTCTAAATCATTCCATTTTTGTTGCACTTTTAGAGGGAGATTTACTTCCTGTATAGGAGTGTAATTCAGCCAGACAGTGAGATGAACATAAAACACCCTGCAGAGACAGCGTACTCTGTGAGAATTTGCTCACTAAATTTGTGCCAGGGAGGCAGATTGATTATCTGGTTTCCAGTCGTTTCAAATGTCCTCCACTATATTTATGGCTAGCTGTAAGTTGTCTGTTGTTTTCTTGTGGAAATGTAAATAGCCAGTGGGTGCTCTCCTGGATGACCTGTATAGTAGGACAATGTGAAATCAGCAGTAAAGAGCTTGATTTATTTCCAGTTGTAACCCTTCCTTTCCTGCACCAGGTTTGGGTACAATAAAAATGCTGGTGGGCAATTGCAGCTGTATTTGTTATCTTGGCTGGACTGGTTGTTTACACTAAGTCACTCAAGCACCTTCTTTCCTTGTGGGCCACTCGCATGTCTTCTTGGTAACCACTAGCCACATGTGGTTATTTAAATTAAAGCTTAATTACAATTAAGTGAAGTAAAAAATGTAGTTCCTTCATAGCAATAGCCACATTTTAAGGGCTATATAACAGGATTAAATGTTCTGATATTTAATGTTTCTATAATCCTGTTATTAGAACAAACTGTTTCCCAAAGATTCTATGACAAGAGAAGAAGGTGACCAGCTCGTGTCAAATAAAAACAAAATGAAACTCAAAAGTTTTTTCCCAGTAAGGTAATATGCATGACTGGAGCTGAAAGTATTCTCTATATATTACTTAGCTCCCTATTTTATTTGAAATTCTTTCAGACTATTAGCATGAAATTTATGAGTATAGCACAACACTAGGTATGACTATCTCTGAAATCATCAATGCTTGTCATGATCTTGGAGACTTAAGTGTGTCAGCAGTACTATTCTTCCTTTTCTCATTCTTGAAATATTTGTCATTCTTTCTTATTTTCCTCTTCCTACTTTTAGACTCTGAGCAAGGAACCATAGAGGAAGAGTTATAGAGTCGAATTTTTAAAATTTGTTTTTAAGATAATCTAAAAACACTGTTAAGTTTAAATAAACTTAGCACAGGAATAAGAAAATTAAGTTGGTCATTAGAATAGTAGGTCTAGTAAATATTTACAGAGTTGAGATTTGGGGCTAGAACTGCTTTCTAGTCCTGTGGCTCATCATATAGGAGTCAGAGAAGGGGAAAGGATATTTACCTTCATCTTTGTCCCCAGTGTCAAGGTGGAGTAATAGCCTTTTTTTTTTTTTTTTTACTCCACTTGCCTAATTCCTCAATTATTAATTTATCTCTAAGAAACTTGGAGTGAGAGAGGAAATTTCCACTGAGAATTTATGGATTGATACCACCTCATATATATATTTTTTTAATTTAATTAATTAGTTTATTTTTTATGGTGACATTAGTTAACAAAATCCAATAAGTTTCAGCTGTACACTTTAACAGTAAGGCATATATGTACTTACACTGTGTTCACCTCCCATAGATTTCTTTTCGTCACCACATATTTGACCCCCTTTACCCCATCTACCTGTAACCTCCTTCCCCACCCCCTACCCCCTGATAACCACT
>NW_006441076.1:456958-481811 GCF_000325575.1 Pteropus alecto
TGTAGGAATGTTTGGTTTCTTCCATGTCCTGGCCACAATGAATAATGCTGCTATGAATATTGGTATGCAAATATATTTTCGAATATGGGTTTTCAAGGTTTTGGGGTAACTGCCAGTACAACAATTACTGGATCATATGGTAGACCAATTCTTAGTTTTTTGAGGAAGCGCCATACTGTTTTCCAAAGTGGCTGTACCAATTTGAAATCCCACCAGAAGTGTATAAGTGTTCCTTTTCCCTCACAACCTCTCCAACACTTCTTATTACTTGTCTTGCTGATTTAATGATAGTCATTCTAACAGGTGTAATATGGTATCTCATTTTGGTTTTGATTTGCATTTCCCTAATACCTAGCAATACTGAGCATCCTTTCATATGTTTGTTGGGCATTTGTATGTCTTCTAGGGAGAAGTGTCTGTTCAGGTCCTCTGCCCACTTTTTGAATGGATTATTTGTTTGTTTGTTTGTTTTTTGTCACTTCATATTTTAAATAAGCCATTTGTCTGTTAGAGATGAGTCCTTAAATTTTGCAGAAGCATATTCCATAATAATTTTCTCATATGCATCATTGTGTTGTTTGCTCTCAGGTGTTTGTAGATCTTTTTTTAAATTAGATGTCATTGATTTTGAGGATTTTGTATTTTTAAATATTTTTATATTTTTTAATTAATAATCCACTATTTCAATTATAAATATCCAGTGACTTAAAGTCTAGTATAATACATATTAATTTTCTGTTTTAAATACATGTCTTTCTAAAAAATAGTAGTGCAACATTAAAGGAAATTAAAAAAAGGAAAATTTTTATCTGTCCACAATCCTACCCTCTAATATAACCCTTTGAATTTCTTCATTTTACCTTATTCTTTATCTACTGATCACTTTAAACAGTAGTTAATAACCTATATACATATTTGCATATGTCTTTCTTTACCTAATATTAATTTTTAAATATTTTCTCTATTATTATCACTTTTAATCATTTCAGTTGATGCATAAGGCTCATCAGTTTGCTATGGTAATATAACACAAATATTCCACATCTTATAATTTTTTAAAATTTATTCTTTTAGTTTTTCTTACTATAATTATGTTAGTCGGCTTCCAAGATGGCCTCCAATGATCTTCACCTGCCAATTTTCATGCCCTTATGTAGTCTTCTCCAATTGACTAAGGCAAACCTATGGCCCATGGAGGTTACAGTGTTTATCTTCCAAGTCTCGGTCATAAAAAGCGTGGCAGTGTCTTCCTTGTGCTCTTGGATTGCTAACTGTGGGTGAGGCTGGCAGGCATATACTGAGGACACACAAGTAGCCCTGTGGAGAGCCCCATAAGAAGAGAAACTATGGCCTTTTCCCAGGAGCCAGCACCATCTTCCCAGCCATATGAGTGAGGCACCTTGAACTCTGATCTCTCAATCCAGGTCAAGCTTTCAGATGACTGCAGCTCAGCAGTCTGAGGACTGACTGAGATCACATATGAGACACAAAGCCAGAAGCAACCATCTAGGCCACTCCCAAGTTTCTGACCCATAGCAACTGTGGTAGACAATAAATGATTATATTTTTTTAAGCCATGAAGTTTTGGGATAATTTGTTATGCAGAAACATCTAACTAATACAAAATTTTAAATTACAGATAATCTGAAATGCAGTTATGTAGATGTACCCTAATATAGTTTACTAATTCTCTCTTTGGACATACCAGTACCACAATCAGTAGCTTTCTACTGAAATTTATTTTCATATTTATCTATGTGCTTTATTTTATGATTAATTTCTTAGAGCTTAGAGGAAAATCATATGTATACATAATTATACTGGTGAGAAACATTGAAATCTATTCTTAAGAAGGCTGTGGAGTTGGGATCTAGCAATATTTGTTCCTTAAGATTTCCCTAGTACTCCAGCAGAATTTATTGAATAATATTCAGTATCTGCAGTGATTTAAAATGACTTCTTTATGATACATTAAATTCTCTTGTATACTTAGGTCTGTTTATAGAATCTGAATGAATTATGTACTTTTGTTTTATCAGTCCAATTAAATCCTGGTGTTTCAATTTTTTGTTTTGAATTACAAGAACTTTATACTACTCTTTGCTATTTGGTACAAAAAAAAATCTTACCTCAAAGATACCCATTACACAGATTTCTTAACTCTTCTCACCCATTTACTTATCTGGTGAAACAGGTAAACTATAGAATAATTTTCCCTGCTTCGAGAAGAAAGTCTCTTTTTGATTTTGAATTGGGATGAATTTATATATAAATAATTTTGGGAAAACTGATATATTTAAGATTGAGTTTTCCCACTCAAGAAACATGTTTTTTCCATTTATTTAAGTTTACCTTTATATGCATAAGCATTGTGAGAATATTTTCCCATTATTTTTCAAATTAGTTATTTCTACTATATAACAGCTTAATTTTATGTATTTCCATTTCATCTTGTATCTGGTTCTCTTACTGAACTTCTCTGATTAGTTCTAGCATATTTTCAGTTATTCTTCAAAGTTTTCTAAGTAAACAATTTATCAATCTCATATAATAATAATTGATGAATGTTTATCTTCATGTCAAGCATTTATGTGTCATCTTCATTATCATCATCATCATCATCTCCTTTTTTATGGTTAGACTATCCAGAATTTCATTGAATCTTTGTGTTGATGTTAGGCATCCTGACCTTGTTCCTGCCTGTAGGATTGCTTCTAGTGTTTCAGAATAGCTGTGCCAGTTGAAGAAATACATGGCAAACTCAAAGGGAGTAATTAATACAGCTGAGTTAATTTACTACAATCTGTATCCCTACCTCCTCATCTCCAATTCCTCCCTCTACTCCATTCTACTCAAACCACTTTTGCAAAAGTCACCAAGGATAAATACAGTGGATACTTTTTAGTATTTTTTCTAATGTAATTACTGCAGTATTTGACAACTTTGACCTTTTCTATAATTCATAAATATCCTCCTCCCTGGGCTTTCCCAATACCCCATTCTCCTATTTATCTGTCCTCCTCCAGGCTCTTCCTCCATTTGTCTCATAAGGGATGTTCTTTCTGAGTTTTCTTATCCACTGACAGTTTTCTGGTACTGATCCTATTAAGGTGATAGTTTACACCTCTGAATATGTTCAAGAGCACTACAGGTAAAAATAAAGTCTGCAGCCGATGGGTCTCTTTCATCACATGCACCTCCAAGCCCGGCTTCTTGGCTTTTGCCCACAACTTTTGTGATGAATGCTTTAGAAAGCCTGAGATTGAACTTTAAAATAGTCAGTTTCGTATGGGTCCAACTAACTGTTTTCATTCCAGGTTTCAGTATCCCATTCTTTTGCAATCAGTGCCTGTGACATTAACTGTCATTATAATTCAGTAACCCACATTTAAATTTTGCATTTGATTTTCAGCAGCATCATCCCTGTGACTATAAGAAGTAACGGCTTCTTTTAGGACTGACAAGGAAACTCTTTCATTCTTGGACTATAACTTGAGCTGGGATTTAACAATCTTGAGCTTGTCATTTTCTCTTTGTGAGCACTTAAGTGAACTCAAAAGAATCTATCCCATATCACAGGTCCTTTTCAGTTGTCATTATAATCAAGCACAGCAGCCATTTGGACTCCCAAAGTACAAGTTTCATTTGACCTTCATCACAATCAACCATAAGTGATAGTCTGATTGACTGTACTGTGCGAGTCCACTTATATGCAGATTTTTTTCAATAAATACTGTAAATGTATTTTTTCTTCCTTACGCTTTTTTTAATAACATTTTTTCTCTAGCTGACTTTATTGTAAGAATACAGTATATAATACAAATAACACAAAATACAGGTTAATCACCTGTTTATGTTATTGGTAAGGCTTCCAGTCAACAGTAGGCTATTACTAGTTAAGTTTTTGGAGAGTCAAAAGTCATACATGAATTTTTGACTGTGCATGGGATTGGCGCCCCTAACCTCCTCATTGTTCAAGGGTCGACTAATTTGAACAGCGAAAGATATAAAGAATCATTAACTATAATAGGATTGGCACGATGATGAATTGGCTAGTAAGAAAGTAAGAAAGGATAACTAAAGAATAGAGAAATATCAGATTCAAAGAGCAGCCACTATGCTCGGGCTAGGACAGAGCACATTAGAAAGCTGCCTCTCCCTATAGGGCTGAGATCCAGACCTTCTTAAAGAGGGAACAGGCATGGTTCACTGAATGGCAAAGAATATGCTGTGGTACCACGATGGCAGAACTTGCTGGAAATCATCCCTCTAGGGTGAGGTGACAAAGTAGTTCATAGCAAAATGTCTCATTAGAGACACTCTGCTACAAAACTACTTGAGTGAGTGTACCTGGGGAAGCTACTTACCGCTAGCTGCTGCTGGTACTGCAAGAGCTAGGTGCTAGAGAGTCCTGTGCTGCAGGAAACTGATGTTGGAGAAAGCCACATGAGTTCTAAGAGCCAGCCAAGCCAGCACGCTGGAACCGGGAAGCAAAATGCTTCCTCCTGCAATATATCTCTAGCGTCTTCTGTTGACAGGGAGTCTGTTTGTCAACTGGCAAAGGTAAAATATTCAAAGAGCTCAGATTCATTTTCACAGTGCAGTCTAAAAAGGTGCATTTTTAGCTGAGAGGCAATAAATTGATAACCAGCACCGGAACACATAGCATAGAAAGGATTAACAATGTAAATATTTTTTTCCAGTGTGGTTCTTGACTTAAAACATTGGTTAGAGTATTTTTCACCTTGAAAAATTTTAATTTGTAGACTGTCAGAGTTATATGCTTTTTCTTTATTATGGAAAGTTTTAATTTTTAAAAGGATTTCTTACCTGAAGATTACAAAATTATTCTCCAAACTTTGTCCTGTGCATTTTAGCTTAATTATTGTGATAATTGATACACTACACCTGTTAGATTTAACCCCAGAAGCTATTATTTTTCTTGATCCAAATGGTATCATAATTAAATTTTATTCCAGTTGCAAAACAAGACCTCTGATGTTAAATGTTGGTAAATATTTTAAAGACTTTTCTTTGTGATTTATGGATACTTTTTATATGGTCGTTTTTATTTTTATGTTCCAAACAGCTTTTTCTTCTATTTATCTACTTAATTTTTATTAAAATATGTTTAAACTGGTAAGCTATTTAAACTATTGGAATTTCAATTTCCTCATCTGCAATAGTGGAATGATAATACTTATCTAATAGGATTGTTATGAGGATTAGATATATTTTATCTAAAACACTTAGTACATATAAGGGGCCTGATATATAGTACTGATTATTGGTTTTTTTTAGGAATAGTTAACATTATTGTTATTATTAACATTGAATTTATAATATGCACATAATTTTGCATCTTGTAATTTTTACTCAAAATCACACCTTTTTATTAAATGTTTCCTAAAAGTAATTATATTTCATTTAGTTGTTTTGAAATTATTTTTTTAATATTGAATTTCATAGATTACATAATATATCTACATTAACTAATTTTGATGAAAGATAGCTAAGACAATGATATTTATTACAAAGAAAATTTTTGTAGTGATTTTTCAAAATATCATTTTCCCATGTTTAAAAGATATCTCAAAACCATAAGATAATGTTACCCCAGAATTTTACTCAATTCCGGTCCTATCTCGTACACTCATAATGCTTAAACAATGTTCTACATTTTCTACTAACAATTTGAACATGATCTATTCTCTGATATGATTTTGATACTTTGCTTTGAAATATTTTATTAGTCATAGCGGGAAATCTTACTCATTGTGGGGTCTTTTAGCTATGTTAACTTAGCTAGGTTAACCAATTATTTATATACTAATCTAGGGTGTTGTTATAAAGGTATTTTATACATGTAATTTAAGTCCATAATCAGTTGATTTTAAATAAGGTAGATTATCAAAGATAACTGGGGTGGGCCTGGTTCAATTAGTCAAAAGGTCTTAAAAGCAGAGCTGAGGCTTCCCTGAAGAATAGATTCTGCTTGTGCACTACAGCAGCTTTAGTTTATGCCTCACAGTTTCAGTCTGCTCTTCCTATTGATTTCAATAGCCCCCACAATTGCATAAGCCGATTCCTTGCAATAAATCTCTTAACATTAACTCCTATTGGTTTTGTCTCTCTGGTTGGAACTTGATGTACAATAAAATGGTTTAGGAAGAAAAGAAACTTAATTTTGTCTTATAGAAGTCATATAAATGCTATGGTAGAATATCGGTAAAATAGAGGAATAACCTTGCCACTGTAACATAACCACTGTTAACAGCTCTTCCTGTGTGCATCTGTGTGTGTGTGTGTGCGCACACACACACACACACATGCACATGCGAGCTGTCATCAAATGGCAAATATAATTATTTTTTAAAAGCATGTTTGGGCTTCCAATTCTGAAAAAGGTAAAATGGATGTATTTCTCTCTGTTCTTCCTATAAATACAACTAAAACCCCTATACGTAGAACATAAAACAAACATAGGAAGACCTTCCAAAACGTTGGGGAGAGTGAGGTAAATTTGTTAGGGTCCTTGGGACTTGAAGAATAGCATGCAAATGAGTTCCTTGGGTTTTAGTTTTCTTTTTACCCAAGCAAGATACTGGAGAAAGACACAGCTCAGAAAAGCCAACAGATACAGAAAAAATGTTAAGTACTATTAAGTACTATAATTACAGTTATATAACATTCTTGAAATGACAGTTATACAGATGAAGAACGGATTAACAGGTGCCAGGGGTTAGGGATGTATGGAAGAATACAACTATAATGGGGTAGCGCCACGGAATTTCTTTGTGGAAATGGAGTTGATCTGTTTCTAGATTGTTATGCTGGTTACATGAATCTATACATTTGAAAAAATGCACAGAACAACACACACACACGCCCCACACACAATTCAATGCATGTAAAACTGATGAAATCTGAATAAATCTGTAGTGTCATTAATCGTATTGTACCAATGTCGATTTCCAGGTTTTGACATTGTTTTATAATTCCATAAGATATTATTATTGTGGAAGCCTGAGAAAGGAAGGGTACATGAACCTCTGTATTATGTTTTGCAACTTCCTGTGTATCTATAATTATTTCAAAACAATTTTTTTCAAAGCATACTACTTGTTCATATACTCAGGTCATAGCAATTCCCACTTGAACATCATTATATGTTCAAAATTAAGCACTACTAGTTTTAATTACATTTATCTTAAGATATTCTAGCAAATGTCCAAATTACAAAGACTAGAAATATCCTAATGACATGTGGAGATGCAACGAAGGTGCTTTAAGTCTGGAAAAGTCCAATATAATACATGTTCTTAGCTTTAGGAAATGAGGTGCCATGGTAGTTTCATCTCTGAATCATTTTGGAACCTATTAGCAAGTCAATTTGTTAGATTCTAATACAGAATTTTGTCAGATATAAACATAGAATTAATTTGTGATTATTGTGAATGATAAGTCACAATTAGTGAAACCATATGGTATCCCAGTGATTTGCTTAGTTTATTGTGTGCATGTGTATAAGTGTCTAAGTGGTGTATGCATGAGTAGAAAGAGAGGGAGAGAGAATTTTATTTTGGTTTTAATAATGCTCATAATTAAATTTTATTGCAAAGCAGAGAAAATACAATTCAACCTAAGTGTTCATTGATGAATGAATGAATAAAGAAAATGTGATATATATAATAGAATATTATTCAGCCATATAAAAAGGAAATCCAGCTATTTGTGAAAACATAGATGAACCTAGAGAACATTATGCTAAGAGAAGTAAGCCAGTCACAGAAGGACAAATACTGTATGATTTCATTTATATGTGGAATCTAAAAAAGTCAAACTATAGAATGAGAGACTAGATTGCCGTTTGCCAGGGGGTGGGGAGTAAGAGAAATGAAGAGACATTGGTCAAAGGGTACAAACTTCCAATGATAAGGTGTATAAGTTCTGGGACTCTAATGTACAGTATGAAGACGCTATACTTAATACTATATTGGATATTTAAAATTTGCTAAGAGTAGATCTTGAGTGTCCTTATCATACAGACACAAAAATGCTAACTGTGAGGATGTGTGTTAATTAACTCGATTGTGATAGTAACTTCACAATGCATATGAATTTTAAATCATCATATTGTATATGTTAAATATATACAATTTTTAATTGTTCTCAATAAAGCTAGAAAAAAAGGAAGTGCAATTTAAACATCAAATTTGCAAATGTTAGAAACCTGGGCAGGCTATTATAATAGATAGATGAGAGAATCCAAATTCAAATCTTGACAGACTGGAATAATGGACTGAAACTAACAAGGTGAAATTTAATAATAATAATAACAACAACAACAAGTACAGAAAAACAGACAAAATCCTGGTAAGGTAATCTTTGCATTGTGTGTTAGAGTACAAATTTGATGATCAGCCTGACAGGGTTTGACTCCTGGTGCCACCACTAACTAACAATAAGTCCTTGGCAATGACACTTACCTCTCTGTGAATCAATTTCCTCATTTGTTAAGTGTGAATGATGATGATCATGGTGATGATCATGATGGCGATAATGACAATGATTATGATGATATTTGATGATGACTGCATCAAAGGTTGACTGTGAAGATTAAACAAAATAATACAGAAAAAGAATCTATAATTATCTCTGGCACACAGTAGTAACTCTCAATAAATATTTGTTGTTAGTTTTACATCTTGAAAGATTTGCATAAAAGTAAAGCTTTTAAAGTCACATATGGTTAAGTTCAGAAAAATGAATAAACCGTTAGGATTGGGGCATCACCATTTTCATTTGAGCCAAACATATAATGCCGCTTAGGAAGTGTAATAACTGTGGTTTAATGAACGAACTTTGGGATAGAACTGACTCAGAATCAAGTCCTGCCTTTGATATTTACCAGCTATGTGACTTTAGTAAAATTACTAAAACTCTCTAAACCAAGCCTTGCTTCTTTGTTTGTAATAGGGAGTAATAGTAGTTGCTACACCTTAGAAATATTGCAAGGATTCGAAAAGACATTGCACAGACCTGGAACAAAGTGATAGCTCAGCAATGACATCTACTTTTATTTTTTTATTTTTTTCTGACTTCACATTCCTTATTTATTTTTTATGGTGACATTGGTTAACAAAATCCAATAAGTTTCAGCTATACAATAACATCTACTTTTATTGCTATTATATGACTACTGTAAATGTTGTCCTTTATTTCTGGAATACAGTCCAAGACTTGAATGTCACAATATTCTAGGAAACTTTTTAAATTTTTTAATCAAAAGAAGAAATATTTCCATTAGCTTAGTGCTAATCTCTCAGCTATGCTAAGAAATATTTATGGAACAGCAAATCCTATCTTTCTTCCTTTGTTGACTTTCTCGGTTGCATTTGTTATGTCTATTCCTAATGTTACCTCCTGTATTCAGTTCCAGTTCTTGAAAGTTTTGGACTGAACAATGGCAAATGCCTTCTAAATATTTCCCCCAATTTCCAAAGTTAGTGAATCTCAAGATGGTAGAAGGCAGGCTGCAGTTGGTTGTGAGGATCATAATTTTTCAATGGAGAGGGTTGACTAATAATAGATTATATCCATATAACCACCTCCATTCTACTCGCACCTGTCAGATTCTGTCCCCATAGCATCTTTGAGCAACAGAGTATGTACGTATTACTTGTTGTTGATGGGAATGTGGGAAAAATCTCTTTTCGCATACTACTGGACCAGGCTTTCAAAAAACAATGCTTTCAATTGTGTCTTTATAGGCAAATTAATAATAGCACATTTATTGACCATTCTTTATTTGTCAGGCATATAGTATCTCATTGAAAAGATTGCATAAAAGTCATCCTGAGATGAGAATAACTCTTATACCCATTTTAATTATGAAGAAATTGAAACTTGGGGACATAACACCACTAAAAGGGAAGAAGCTAAGATTCAGTACCAGGTCTGTTAGCAAGAAAAGCCTAGAAAAAATGACTATTTCCTGTGTGTTGGGTTCATATAGTTTGCCACAAATGTATAAGATATGATCCTTGTCCTTGTCCTCCAGTTGTTTTTAAAACAATTGGTCCATAACTAAAGTAAACTTGAAATACTCCAAATACTTAGTTGCTATTGTGTGTGGTGTTTTATAACCACAGAGTGTGTAAAGAGAAGAAAGAGCCCAGGTTATCAGATATGACCTACTGAAAAAGGTGGAGTTTGGACAGAATGTAAAAAGTGGAGGAAATAAGGCAAATTTTTAAGCAGTCTAAAAGTGGAATAGGTAGAAGCGATTTGGCAATGGGCTTGGCGATAATGAATATTAGGGGCTGAGAAATGGGAAATAAATTTAATTGGGAATTATTGAGTGATTTAATAGCCATAGTTGATTAGTAAACACTAGGGAGCCATTTCATGTTCTTGAGCAAGAGACTGAACGATTTGTGATAGGTTTTCAGAAAATTAGTCCACTGGCAATGTGTAGGAAAAATAGGACACCAGAGAACAGGATGAGAGAGGCTCAGGTGGAAGCTGTTATAATAAACTATGTTAGTTACCATGGTGATAGCAAGGCAAGGATACATTTTAGAGTCAGAATGAAATGACCTTTGTAGCCCCTTTCTCACTAAGCTCAGTACTATTGCCATAGATGAACATCTTGTACATTAATTTTGCATTTAACATATACTATAACTCACTTATCTTTTAAGTTACAAGCTACAGCAATCATTTCCTTCAACTATATATTTTTTAAAGGCAGGGAACCCAGAGGTATTTCTGTGCCTCTGTATATTTCAGATGAATTAAGATGCCTCCAGTTGTTTCCTTTGGGAAACAGAACCAAAACCCTTAGATTAGACCAGTTCTCTACTGAACAACATTCAACAGTATCATTTTGCTTTTTTTAAATTAAAATTTGGCTTTCTAGTTCCCCTAAATCCTATTCAACCATGATCCCACTAATATGAATATAACTTTCCTTTTTCACCCTGGGGTCACAAAAGTCTGGGGGTAAAATAACATCATAAATAGTACAGAAAAGAGCTTGTTCACTTTCTCCCTTTCTTTTGTAATTAAAGACTGTGGGTATCTAATTGACTCAAAATTCCTTCCAATTACACCTGGCAAGGTCTTACCCTTGTTCTATCCAGTAGCACCCACCATTTTCTTCTGGCATGCACTGATAACTGGTTACAATTTCGTTCTGCCATTTTCTCCTCTTATAATCTCACTGTGATGTGACCCTCCTGTCCCATGATTAGGACCTTGATGTCTCCTTCCATGTCCTTTGTCTCATAAATGAAATCCTTGCCATTAATATTACCTAAATGGGAACAAGTATATATTTTCTCCACTTCAGCTGAACCCTGTTCAGCCAGATGAGCACAGGGCTGCATTATACAGGCATATCTCAGAGATATTGTGGGTTTAGTTCCAGACCACCTCAATAAAACAACTATCTCAATAAAATGAATCATACAAATATTTTGGTTTCCCAATGCATATAAAAATTATGTTTACACTATATTGTACTGTATAATAATACTGAAAAAGTTTGAAATATTGTGAGAATTAGCAAAATGTGACACAGAGACACGAAGTGAGCAAATGCCATTGGAAAAATAGTGCTGATAGACTTGCTCAATGCAGGGTTGTCACAAACCTTCAATTTGTAAAAAACACGCAATATCTGCAAAGTGCAATAAAGCGAAGTACAATAAAGCATGGCATGCCAGTACTCTCAGGACTTTCAAGAGTTTAATTGAGGTGGATTTTACTTTTCACTCCCCCTTTCTTGTCCATTCATTGGATTCCCACAGAAACCAGAATGCTGGGACTGGGACAGTAAATGTGACCCACTTTGAGTTCTATCCAAATCTCCAATTCCTTCCAAATCTGAGCTATTGTTCTTTAATATTTCTATGGATAGACTCTCCCTATTGAAAGCTTGTTCTCAGCACTTCTTAATTCTCACGTAAGGAGTCCCAATCTTTGGCAAGCCAACCACCTAGGGTGCACATAGCTTAGAAAAATTCTCAAGCTGAGAAACTCTACTACATAAAGACATAGAATTTTTCTTGTAATAAACTATAGATAGTCAGAGCCTTGACAATTAGCTTCTTTAAGCATCCTTGAGCAAAGAAGCAGCAGAAAGGACCTGGAAAAACATCCAGGGGGATTTTTTTTTCTTTTTTTGAGAAAGTCTATACTGGTGTATATCTTTGATTTAAAGCATCTGCGTTGGCCCTTTAATAGTTTACAGCCCATATAAGAATAAACATATTAAGTGCAATTTTCAGACTATTTTTTTTCTATTTAAAGGAGTGGTCTAATAACTTATTTGTTATTTTTCATAGTTAGGTTTACTTATGAAGTGATATTCAGATCACCACCTCTTGCATAGATTTTTATTAGTGATCATTTACATATGCAAGGTAGTGGAAAATGTCAACCCCAAATATGTCTCTTTGGCATAAGGATTACAGTCATGTACTGTATAAGGACATTTTGGTCAACGATGGACCACATATATGATGGTGATCCCATAAGATTATAATAAAGCTGAAAAATTCCTATCGTCTAAGAATGTCTTAACCATCATCATACAGTTGTAGCACAAAGCCTTACTGTTTTGTGCTAGTCTATTTATAGCAATGCTATTGTCTAGAAATGCTTGGAGTCACTCACCTGGCCGCAGGGAGTTTCCCACAGACACACACCCCACCCCCCTCTAAACCAATGTTACAACTGGTGAATATCTTCTCCCATTCAACTGGACGAACCCTTGCAAGACACCATTCAGCAATAACCATTTGAAAATTTGGAGAAAAAAAAAAGAGTTTATTGCTCATAGGCCCTGAAGCGTACAAGGAACACCAGGGGTCACACAGTGAGGCTGCATGTAGAGAGAGAAAATACATGGGCTTGGGGTTCTGCTTTTATTGGGGTCAAGGTTTGGGGCCTAGGACTTCATGGGCTCGCTCTTTATCGGTAAATTTAAAGCATGGGAAGAGAAAAAACAAGTAATCCAAATCAAATGGTCAGTTATTGAAATCAACCAAGATCTAAAACAAAGAAGATTAAGTGGAGGGAGACGGCCTAGCTCTTTATATAGCTCTATGACTTACAATGAGTCTATTCTGGAGAACCTTCCTTGAAGCTCATGCCTCTTTGAACTGGATACCTGTACAATCAAAGCTTAAGTCAGAAACTTGCCTTACAAAAAGAAAAGTCAACACTCAGGACTTAAACTACAATTATTTGCATGTTTCTGGTGATGCTGCGTAAACCAATCTCCTACCTACCACAATGCCAGTCCTATAAAAGTATAACATGTGCAATCACAGTACCATTTATGTTTGTGTAAGTACACTCTATGATGGTCATACAACAAGGAAATTGTCTAATTAAGCATTTCTTGTTAAGCAATGCATAACTGTACTTTGAGCTGATTATTTCGACAAACAGCAGACAGAGGAGAAGCTCTGAAAACCAAGTAGAAGTTCCCATTTTGTAAGGGATATTTACATTTACAAGAGAAATCTCCATTTGTAAGGATATCTCTCTCTCTGTACCAGAAAGAGAAGGATGACTAAATCATAAGAGAATCTTATCAGTAGAGAAGGGGCCAACTTAGACCTGTATAACAACCTTATCCTTGTTTTACTATGCTTGTTTACCTGGTCACCTCCTATAATTGCCTCCTCCCACCCCCAGCATCTCCTTGTGTCTTCAACTGGAAATGGTATTTAAGGTGATGGCTTGAGCCATTTTCAAGAGTTACTCAGTTTACCCTAGTCTCTCCCATGTATACATGTTATTAAACTTCTGATTGTTTTTCTCCTGTTAATCTGTCTTTTATTACAGGAGATTCTTAGCCAAGAACCTAGGAGAGTAAAGGGAAAATTATTTTTCCTCCCCTAGAATTGTTTGTTTATTAAGAGTGTTACAGAAAATCAAATTCATTTACTTCTCTCAGGTTAAAAATAAAGTTAGACTATGATACAACTAAATGAAATATTTTATTCTATATAAATATCTATTCAATATAAAACTAAATGTATTTCTTCCATTCTTCATTTACTTACTTTTATTAAATATATTTAAATATTATATTTTAATACCTTTAATTTTATTTAATAACAGTATTTTATTTTGTTCCACCTTTACCTAGAGCCTAAACATTTTCAGTATTCCAAATGACAAGAAACCAATATACAAAGTGTCTTAATAAAAATATTTCAGAATTTCAGCAGACTACTTAAAATTCATTATATAAATGCTTAGATTTTACTTAAAGAAGAATGACATTTTAAAGAATCTTTGAGGACTTATTCATGCCCTTACTTTTAAAATAAAAGTATTATTTATTTGCATTGTTCCCCCCCCACCACCCACTTAATAAAACCATAATTTTACCATACTGGATAAAATGGATAAAATACCATACTGGATCACCTCATTCATTAGGTATCCAAATAATACTTATTGTAATAGCTGAGTTATATATGGCATATACAATGGAGTTGACTTAAAAGCTAATCATGAGGATATTCGACCAAGGAGGGCATTTTATCTTTGTACTCAGTAGCACTCTGATTAGTGCACCAAGAAGCTGTGCTCTTCAAAAGACTTCCCAGACTCAGGAAAGATGTAAAGAAAACTTGAGTCGCCATTCAGTCTCTCCCACTTAAGCAGGGATGTCCAAATGTACTTACCAACACGTATTTGCTTTATCCCAAAACACACTGGAAGTTCTGGGTTAGCAGAACTTGCTGCAGTAAATGATCAGGTGAAAACCTGTTCGATTTTTTCTGATTTGGAAACCAAGATAAAAATGAATTTATCAGTATGAAATACAGGAGCTACACCTTCTAGTGTCTCTCCAAGGTAGGACATGCTGCTCAACCATGTGGAGTATAGTCAGGCTGCTGCCTCCATCTGTCAGCTCTTACAGTGTCTGTCTCCACCATCTGGCCCTTGGTTACATTCCAACAGGCAAACCTGCATCCCTGAATGATTGAGTCAGGGTTTAGAGGCTCAGACATTTCAGACTGATGCCCAAAATTCAGAGAGTCAATCCAGAGCTCTTGATAGTATTGGCTAAGGCCTCATGGGGACTGCATAGCCAGTTTACTTCTTCCTCTGCCCAAATCTACTTCCTCTACATTCCTTTCACAAAAATTGATCCCTAATAAACCTCTTACATCTCAGACTGTCTCCTTGTAGAAAAATCAATTTGTGACAATTAGGGATTGAATGTTACGCTTTTGGGGTCACTACAGATGGTTACAAATCAGTCTTTTCTCATAGTTCAAATGTAACTTGAATAACGACCTCAAACTCTATCCATACATCCATCTGAAGGGAACCAAAAGTTTGTCATCCTGAAGCTGCTTTTTGGGATATTGATTTTAAACTGTTTATTAAGCAATAAGATTCAGAAAGAACCTTCGGCCCTTCCTCCCTCTCCTGCTCAAGAGATTCAGACAGAGAAATCTGCTTCAGGGAGGAAATATTACAATGCTGCTTTAGTCTAATTTGAATTAAGTATAGTAAATAAGAGCACATTGGCAGGAACCTGTTAGCTAGGTACCCACTGTATCTTATTGTTTCTGACATGCCCAGCAAGAATTTGCCTGCCATGTGTGTTCCACTTATCTTCAACTATGTGTAAATCACCCCTTCTCACTTCTGAAATCTAATATCACATGCTGTCTTTTTTCTCCTTTATCCAAAATTCTTATATACTGAATGTTGTCTCACTGTCTTTGGAATTTTCATGCCTATGTGATTCCCTATGCTCAAGTATTAAAATTTCGATTTTCTCCTATTAATCTGTTTCTGTTAATTTTATTATTAGTCCAGCTAGAAGAACTTAGAAGGTGGGAGGAAAAGTATTAATAACTTTTTTAGCCCCCATCCATCCATCCATCTATCCACAATTCATTTGCAGTCAAAATTCAAAGTATCTTTTATGTGATATGTGCTGCTCTTTGACATTAAGGAGCTTGCAGTTAGATGAAAGAGATGTGATATTTCTGTGCAAGTTGACTATGAAATGAGAAAGAGCAGTAGTAGAAAGACTTGTAAATAAATAAACCAGATTGATGGCAAAGTAAACCAGATTGTTGCTGTAGGGAGGTATAGAACTACAGTGGTGATAGTTAACCTCGGGGTTTATTATACTTTAAGGGTTTTATTTTCCACTATCCAAGTTCAGCAGCAAGTGTTAGCTCCATGATCTTGAAAACATATCCCCTGTAACTGTGAGAGTCAGTCTCCAACTGCATTTTGTAGGCAACACATAGGTGTTTGTAGATACTAGAATTGACCTTTCCAGTGCCTTGCTAGACATACTGCTTTCTTGTTACTGCTAGATACATCTACGGAAAGAAGCCTCAATGGAAGGAAGTTGAATTCATTTCTTCCCTACTAAAATGGAAAAGGTAGTTCAGAATTCTACTTTAATGCTTGCAATGACACTTATCTTTATTCTATTCTAAATGATCTTTATCTCAGTCTTTCATAAACTAGTGGGATCCTACTGTGCTCTATTTTAGACTGTATTCAAGTTGAAGAGCAGTGGTTCCATGTTTTTCAAGTTCAGCAAGCACTTTAACTTCAAACTGTTTACTAGATCCTCTACATTAGAGTGTTTTCATTTTACTCTCTGTTTAAGAAAACATATGACCAAACGTTACGCTAAATTCATCAATACTTGAAAATAAATTTTCATTTTATTAACTATTAGAGCAGGCACTACTAATATTTGCAAAATATTTTAAAACACATATTTGGCAAATTATTTTTCTGTTTGTTATGCATAAGGACATATAGAGCCTTCCTCCTTCTTATGTTTCTGCTCCCACTCACATGTCCAAAACCTAGAGTTAGGCATCCATATTCATAGATGATGGAAACCTGTTGGCAATTTTACCATTACAAGTCTGTTACTGATATTGAGCAGAGATGTTTTCGATGGATTTCACTGACATCTTATTAGAAATATACAAAACAATAATACAAATAAAGTTTGTCTATTTTCCTATCATTGGACTTATATACAATGGGAATATTCTGAAAGAGATCATGTAACTTTGAAATATTAAATAAGCGAAGGATTTCTTGTACTTGGTATAGCTCCTAGTTAATTAACTTTTTCCCTTTCCTTGTGAGCTATGCCTCCATTACCAGGAGTCCCCAGTTGACCCCACCTTCTGCAAACTTACTCCCTATGAAAATGATGCTAGACTTTCTGCTGGCTTCCTAAGCTTCTGTGGCCATTTTATCATGGCCCAGTTTCTCCCTTGCTTAGGTGTCAATATTTAACCTTCAAGCTAATAATTTATAGGCAACCAAAAATTCTTCTTTAGCATTGCTCTAAGCAAAGAGAACATGCATTTCATGGTGAGATTTCAGATATTTTACTAGATGATGGAGGAAATACATCTTAACAAGGGATTCTATCAGAAGAAATTCCATCTTAGTCTACATCCATGCCAGCCTGAACAAGCCCGATCTCTTCTGATCTCAGAAGCTAAGCAGGGGCGAGTCTGGTTAGTACTTGGATGGGAGATCACCTAGGAAGACCAGGTGCTGTAGGAATAAAAAATAAATAAATAAAAAATAAGGGATTGTAAACTGGAAAGGTCCTTGCAATCTGTGAGGTCAATCAAGAGTTGCCTCACCTAAAATAATTAAAAAAAAAATTCATCTTAACACATGATTGATGGCTTCTTTTAATAACTTGTAAGGCCAGCTCTGACCTTAGTCTGTATTACTATCTGTTTCTAAAATTCTCTGCATTAGAACAGATTGATTCCAGGTATTTCAAAACATAACTACCCCTTCTTTTTTATGCTTATTAAAAACATCCTGAAATCTTCTAAGAGATAAAATGAAAATAACCTATAAAAATTACCTAGTCTATGTTTTACCTAGTTCATGGCTGTCTTCTAAAATAAGTACGTTATGTATTTCTGAAGAACGGTTTAATGAGAATGAGCTTGCTGTGTTTATATGGGTTCATGCCATCACAGTGGGAGTTTTAGCTTTTGGTTATCAGCAGGTTGTGGATGTTGACTCACATAATATATTTAAAGGCTATTGCCTCTGCTCAGAAGTCTGGAATTAACTGTTAAAGATGTAAACAGCGGAACATTAATGGTTCCTATGGTTTACAAATAATTTCTTAACTCAGCTTATTAGGCATTATAAGGCTGCATTACCTACATTACCGTAATGATTGCATTACCATCACATATTACCATATATAGAAGTTCTCTTCGAGAGCTAAAGCACTGCTATTTATTGTTTTAAAGTAATCTGTATATCTTTCTGAATATTTATGTTTTATCCTTATATATTTTTGTAATTATCTATATATATCCATTAAGCCAAAAAAGTATATAAATTAAGAATATATATACATACATATATGTACAAAATTTTGCCCAAACTCAAATATGTTTAAGGAATGGTAATTTTTCAATTTTGCCACAGTTCATTCCTGGAAAAAATATTTTAAACTGTGTTAATAATAGATTACGGCATTTTTCCATAGATATATGCTCTTGAAAAGAAAATTTGTACTGCTAAATATTAATCAAAGGTAATGGTTTGAAATATTGAAGGTAGACACTAAGAGATTTTCTAATTTCTCAAATGTTTTATAAAAATTTCAGTCTCTGCTTACCTTGCCAGATTATTGAGTATCCAATAAGTGAGATAATTTATGTGGCAATAATTTATATAAATTTATAGTTTTGATAAGTGGACATATATTTCTACACATGGTGAATATTTATAGAAGCCTTACATGGTCTACAGGCATAGTCTAAGATTTTATTCTGTTGTTATGAAATCATTGGAAGATACTCATTTGCAGGGACTTAAGCACATTTAGATCAAACTTAAAAATCATTTAAGCCACTAAATTAATCCATTAACACTTAGTCTAGAAACATTTATGTTCATCAACAACAGTGACTTTTGGGGCTTCAGATAACATGTAATCTGGGTTATTGAAACACAAATGAGTAACAGTTACATTATGACAAGGTATCTTGTGAGTGTCTTAATCCATTAAAAATAAATAAATAAATCGAAACTCCTGAAGATTATCACTGACTAAAAAAAAAAAATGAATTTTAATGTCCTCACAAAAGACATCCTTGCATAATACAACATCATGGATGAGCTGTACTGTTATAAATATAAAAATGTACGGCACCAGCATTAAAATTCACTTGTCATTATAGATTGACCCAACCAACAAAAATATACCAGCTATAATAAACATTAAATGTTTAAATAAATATAATTAACTGTGTAAATAAAGATGGATGCAAAGAATCCTGTTACCAATTATTAAATTAAGAAATGAATAGCTATAGATAGTTCAAGCTGCTTTAGAAAGCTTTCTAAAGGAAGTTTGTTCTTTGTAATAGCTTTCTCCAAAGTACGGCATTCAAAATCATTCTATTGATTTTTAAGTCTTTACTTAAAACTAGATGTATAATAATAAGTACTTATTTTAGATGGGTATGTTAGTGGTAGTGGGTTTCACAATGAATAGCAATTTCAAAGGGCTGACCCAGCATCTTTTCTTCTTTTTCTATCTTTCACTTTATTCATCCCTATAGATTGTAGATCATTAATACAAAGCAATGTTAGCAATAAGCTCTTTCTTTAACCTTTCATAACCATAACCAGCTCTGCCAACATGTCATTTTGGTCTAGCAGCCTTGAGAAGAAAAATTTAGACAGGCAACCATATTAAGACTAGAGAGACTTGCTCTTAGAAACCACACCCTGACCCTTTCTCTTGCTCTGTCTCCATTTCTATGAAAGGAATAAAGCCATTTTCAATAGAACTACTTTTTGAACACAAAATTTGTTCTCCAATAATATATGTAAAAGCATGAACTTAGTTAAGATCAGAAAGAAATACATATTAAAACAATCTCGTGGTGAAATAGCACACTAATCACATTGACCAGCTTAAAACTGGTTCTGCTCTTTTAAAGCAGATTGGTGAATAATACAATTCTTGAGCTGTTTTATAGAGACAGCACTGTGCATGTGCCACTTCTGTCTTTGGTATGAACCCAGAATCAAAAACCTTTTAGTCTACAGAACTCAAATAACAGAGGTGTGGCCAATGGAATCCTTTACAAAATGAAAGCTCCTGCAATAAGGAAGATCCAGTGCCTAGACCAAATATGGACGAATATAGAACTGACCAATTGAACTGCCAGACTGGAATTCCTTTGTGCTTTCTCTTGCCCCTTGACCCTATACCATAAGTGGCCAAGTTCCAAACCTCCAATCAAAACTTGCCCCACTAGTACTACCAGGTATCAACCTGTTTTCCCTAACTCTTAAAATGTGTCCAGACCCCAGATCGGGGAGACAGATTTGAGCCATGCCTCCTGTCTCTCTGCAGGTTGACGTAACAATAAAAGCTTTTTCTTTTCTCCAAAGCTGGTGCCATAGTATTGGCTCCTATGTGCCTCTGGCAGTCGGCCCTTTCTCAGTTAGAATAGTACTTGACATATTGTTAACAAAACATTACAGTACTTCAGATGTCATTAGAAATGCCATTTATCACAGAAATTTAATATAAAACTTCAAAATTCCATCCCTATCTTCACTAGTGAAGAAGAAAAGCTTACATATTTGAGATTAGAGCGTTCATATTCCTCTGGTAATGAATAAAGTGATGAACAAGGAGACTTACACACTATCTGTAATACTTTATATATGATGTAGGGTAGGAAAAATAATTTTCCTTCTACCTGTCATTATTCTTGGCTGAGACAGACCTCCTTCTGGAATAAAAGACAGGTTAACAAGAGAAAAATAAATAGATTTTAATAACATATATACCTCCTGTATATAAGGGAAATACCCAGGAAAAATTAATAAAACTCCCTGAAATGGCCCAAGCCATCACTTTAAATATCATCTCCAGCTAAAGACAAAAGAAAGATTGAGGGGGAGGGGCAGTTATAAGAGGTTATCAGGCAAAGCACAGTAAACAAGGGTAAGGTTTGAAATATAGATTTAAAGCTGTGCCTTTTCAATTGACAAGTTTCTGAAGATTTAGAGTCGTCTTTCTCTTCCTGTTACAAAGAAGATGACAAATTTACGAATGGAGATTTCCTTTATAAGTGTAAATGTCCCTTTCAAGAGAGTACATTCTATTCTGTTTTTAGAGATTCTTCTGTGTCTGCATTTTCTCAAAAATAATCAATTCCAAAGAATCTTTAGTGCAACGAGGAATATTTTGCGATGGCATACCCTGCTACCCTTCAATGGTCATCATGTCTGTTTCAAAATTTCATTTCTTAAAACTGTCATTTGTATTTTATTGGTAATATTCTATTGTGTACTTAAAAGTTCTTGATTGATTTACCTTACTTTTTCATTTAGATATATTTGTTTGCTTTCTCCTTTCATAGCAGACAGTGACTTCTCTATAATCCAGCAGTGTAGATAACTGGAAAACAGAATTAGACAAAAATGGATGTTAAAGGTAAAAATGTTTATCACCATATGGTGAAAGATTGATGAAGAAAGATGTTTCGCAAAATCTCAATGTTTCATCCACAGATTACTAATTACCTGATATATTCATTGAAAGACAACATTAGTATCTCTAGAATGTTAAAAAACAGAATTCGGCTGAATATATTTTAAACATCTTATTGGCTTTGTTCAATGATGCATCATTTAGATATCATCTAATCTAACAGATAGAAAGAAGCTTTGAGGAACTGTACACAATGAAAGACTTTTATAGGCAGAAGGGAGTGGGAGCAAGGAAGTTAGTTATACTAGGCAAAAAAGTGGGTTGATTATGACAAGGTTACTTTCCTTTAGGCACAGATCTATCAGGCAGATGACCTAACTAGTGTTGATCAGGCAGTTACTGATTGACTAGTTTAAAATTCCATTTCCTGAAGAGCCAAAACTGTAATTAAGTTAGGTGATGTGGGGCTTAGCATAAGCGACTCCATTTTGAGCCTGTTGTCTTGTTTTTAATAATATAAAATTTTTGATTAAGATTTACATAGACATTAGAATAATACATTACAAATTATAAATTCTATAGATACAAATGAAGGAAATAAATCAAATTTTTATAATAGCTGTGCAAAATGACTTACTGATTTATAGAGCTCTTGAATTGCATTCAGAAACCATGTGTTACTGATGTGATTTGAAATATATTTGAAATATCATGTTTTAATTTCTTCTTATATTATTTATGTAAGAAAAAAAAACGCTCTAAGGCATGGGAATTCTAAAGGCAGTGTCCATTAATTATAGCTTTCTAAGTTTCATAGGAGACCGAGAACACCCATACTGTGAAAATGTTGGCATTATAGAAGTACATTTTTGGAATCATATTAAAACTATCATTTTAGCTGTCAATATACAAAACTTCTGTAGAGAATTTTTATAAGAGTTCATTTGAGCCTAAAATGACAATAATTTCTGGGAAGCAAGATCTCAAATACTTTGGAGAATAACAGTTTTGCAGCTTCTTTTCTGCATTTGAAATTAAGGAGAGAACATAAGGAAGATTGCATGAAGGTGGGAGAAAGTCAGGTGGGGATTGGATTACAGGGCAGTTTCTCTTGAGGGTGCTTATTTCAAAGGTGAGTTAATCCTAGATACACAAAAACAATGGACAAGGCTTGCTTAAGGCAAAGATTTACCAAAGAAGTTATATGCCTGGGGCATGACTAATCTCCATGACCTGCCCAGTTATAAATACACACCATTACTGCCAAGACATAGCTTTTACCCCAGCTTACTCCCTCTAAAACTCTGCTCCAACTTCTCTCGAGGACACACCTGAACATTTCCTTTGTGTTGGTTCCCTTATGCACAAGCTTAATAAACCTTTGCCTCTTGCCTGAACTTTTCTTGTGGTGATCTTTCTTGACTTCCATCTGGGAGATGACAAAAATCCAGGACACTAGTAACAAGATCACCTCTGAGGTTTTTTTCTGTAGAATCCCCTTTTCATCCACACAGTTGTGAGTCAATGGCATTTACTGTGTACTGATTTATACTGGAAACCAACAGAAACCTTGTCATTAAAGTCTTAGTTGAAGTTAGCCAAATGATTTGGTTAAATGAACTAACTCAAATCCTATAAAATATGAAGCAGCAAGGTATATGGAAGTAAAGTTATACAAAAAGGATGCATAAAAGTGTTAACATAATAATTGATTTGCATAGAAACAACTCAATTATCATTATAATTCTTAGTTTTATATGGTTCTAACAACTGCTATTTTAGACAATCTTTTGGAGGAATGCAGAGAAGTTGCAGAGGGCTGCACGCATGGTCTGAAGTTTGTAAAACAGAACAATAATAATTTCTGACTTTTGCTTAAAAGATGTACCGATTCTGTAAATTTATAATGCATAAAACAAATGAACACATTCACTTTCTTACAACGCTGCAAAACACATTTGGTTTATTTTTTTATCTTGTGATGCTGCTGTCCTGCACTGTGCTTTTCAATTTTGGAACGTAACTCAGAATCTCTCAACCCTAAGAACAACTGACCTAGCTGTTTGGAGAAACCCTTCCAGAAGCCTTTATACAAACCAAACACAGAGTGTATACTTAAGGAAATGGAAGAAATGTAGGGAGGAGGCAAGATAATTAAAATGTTAATTGAGCCACATTCAGAGACTACAACGTGCTGATCAGCCCTGCAGGCAGGCCAGGAGGATACCTGCAGAACAAAGGAAGATTTCTTTGGGATTGCTAACAACCCATTTCCCACACTTGTGGAAGGGGAAACAGGAACAATAGAGTCTTTAAGTGGCTGTCCTACACAAAATAAAATCATTCATTCCCTATGGCTAAAACTATGGGAAACCTGTGGATTAAAGGCTGGAAACTGCCAGCAGGCCTTTCAGGCTACTGTACTCATCCCCTTCCCCTTCCTCACTGTATGTTCATATCAAAGGAAATGGGAACTAAAGAATGATATATAAACTGAATTCCCTGAACACTCAAGGTCCCTCTCAGTGCCTTTACTCTGTCTCTCTTTCACTGTCTCTATCACTCTGCCTCTGATAGGAGACCACACTCTGTCTATGAAGTGTTATCCCTTTTCTAATAAACTTTCCTTTTATTCCTTTTCTAATAAACTTCCATTTTGACTCCAACTTTGGAGTGTATTGTCTTGAATACTTCTTTGATTATTTCCTTTTTTACTTTGCATTTCTCTTTCAGAGGAGGGAGACCGATATATATGATACATGAGGAAAGTGATTTAATCTTATTCTATCAATCAATTTTAAAACTAAATTAATCTCACTAACTTTCTACTAATACAGGACAGGGCAAATTTCCCTGAGGTGGTGGTGGGAGACCAAGCCCTGCACCAAGAGAAGAAGAGGGTCCTTTGGCGGAGAGTGTAGAAAGATATATACTAATTGTGTGTGCATGTACTCATATGTGTATAAATATGATGCATACATCTGCAGATATTGTGCCAGGCTGCCCCTTTCTGACCATTTCCTGCTCTAATTGAGTTAGTTCCTGACTGCATTTCCCATTCCCCAGGACTCTCTGGCTGATGCAGCACTCCGAAACACGCTTAAATGATTAAGCCAATTTCCTTGTAGTTTGGTAGCCAATCAATGTTCTCCTTATGTTCTCCTTCCTTATATGGAATATCTATAGCTGTGTAGGAATGTACAAGATGGTCTAAAACTGCATGCCATGTTACAATCAGGGCTCAGCCTTAGGATAAGAATCCGCTGATCTGGTGCTGGCATCAATAAATGCTGCTTCCTGCTTATAGCCTTGGTTTCC
>NW_006441076.1:481821-485211 GCF_000325575.1 Pteropus alecto
TCTCCATTCAAGGATCCCGCAACAATATATACAATACACATATACTAATTGGAACACAAAATAAGTTTTTTAACCCAGTGATTATACAGCTACAGAAAGATATCCGATCGCAGAATCACTCAGTGATCATTTTAATAAATACATTTTTTTTTTTCTATGCTCAGTTACAAAAAAAATCATCAACCAGTGCCTGGTATACTCCAGAACTGACAAAATAGATTAGACTCATACCAGGAGAAAAAGGAAATAGAGGTATCAAAGGCATGTTCTGGAGAGGCAATATGAATCGAATTTGAAATTTTCCATCATGACAGCATCAGTATCTCCTAAAATGTTTGAAAGTTTAATGATGCTTTCTTTAACAAGAAGGAACTTATTAGTTTTCATCCAAAGTGTGAGGAATGGAATAGAACCTGCCTCTAGATTAAGGATAAGAAAATAGAAGGCAAAGCAACCATCAGTTCATTAGAGGAGGGCAATAAAATCACTAAAACCTCTGTGAGTAGCTTCCCTCAAATAATTATGATGGTAAGAAATCTGGCTAATATGTAAGTCTATGTCCTAATGCAAATGAGTTAACAGAATAATTTTTGTAAAATTCAATGGAGGGGATTTCAAGACAATATTGAATCAGGAATACAAGATGAACTGTTAGAATTCAGAATTTTATTGTTAAAGGTAGAAGAGGCTCTAGAAAATAATTGACTATTTTGATCTTTGTGGTAAGTCCCTATTTCTTTGAATTATCAGTTTAATGATATTTTTCTAACCAAAGAGTATTATATTATAAAATATAAATTAAAATTCTCATACCTATGGCTTCCTTAAAAAGAAAAACTAATGAAAAGGTAAAGTCAGAGTAATTTAATTCAGTTGACACAAAAGGAAAAAAAAAATAGATGTCATATGTGAAAAAGAGAATAGGAAATTTGTGATATAATAGCAAAGTGCTAGAATCCAGATGCTATGGTAGCAAAGGTCAGGAATAACAAGTTTTCAATTTCTGAGTTAATTCTGTAATAAGCTATATTCATTAGCACTCAATACTCTACAGATACTTAATTATAACATCTAGATTGACTTTAAATGAATGGTTTTCATTAATTAGAGAGCATCCCTATCTCCTTTCTGATCATTAAAAAAATGTTTTTAATAAAGCACCTGAAGTAGACTGGTCATAGTTATTCTTTGAATGGTGGCTTAGCACACTTAAGTCATGAAGGGCTTTGGAAACTAGAAATATGAAAAAAGAGAATATGTTAACCAAAAAATGCAAATAATTTATTTTGTAATTATAAATACTAAATATAATACATTCTCTGTATAATTTATAAGCACATATTTGAACGGCATTTATCATACGCCCTCATGTGGTTTTACATCCAAATTAAGTAACTTTGATTTGGTTAGAACAAAATTTAAGTAACAGATCTTATTCATGGTATCACCATGGACACTCATAAAGTTGCAAAACAACTGGCATTACTTTTATGATTATAAAAGTAGTACATACTCATCTAGACTATATCTAAATTAAACAACTTAAAAGTTACAGAAAAATATACAGGAAAATTTCACTATAATGCTACCTTTCTAAGATATCCTGTTAATATTTTAGCATTTTGGATTATCCTTGCCTATCCATAAACGCCTACCTGTTTATACAGTGCCTATGGACAAAAACGGATATTGAATTAAAAAATATACGTGTGTGTAAACAAACTTGTTCCTCAAATTTTTATGGAATGCTCCTCCCACCCCTTATCCCCATTCCTCTACAAAGATACATGCCATCTTTTAATGAGGTGAGCATTTTGTTTCCCACACCCCAAATATTTTATGTCAGGAAGTGGGGTCAGCTTCCTCTTTAAACTCCATCAACTCTTCCAGACTATTTTACCTCCATCCTTATCTAAATTATCCTGCTGCATTTGATCTCAAGTCACCTGGCTCTACTGCCTTCTACAAATCTCATTCCTGGATTTAACCAACTCAGTTTTTATACTCCATTCACTGAATGACTAGCTCCATATTTATTCTGGTCTTCCTGCTAATTCCTGCCATACCTTGAATGACTACAATTTTTAGGACTCTCAAAGCAGTTCTTCAGTTTCTTAACTGTTAATGTTTGTTACCTATGTTCTACTTCACCACCAATTCCACAGCTGTATCATAGACCCTGTCTTCACCCAGAACTGCTCTACTTCTAACATCATACATTCATACTGAAGAAGAGACCTGTTGGAACTCCCATAGTAGAGGCCTTACCACGTCCCCAGCTTCACTTTTCCTTGCCCTATAGTTTAACAGTAGATTGTCCCCAGCGGCTTGGAACATCCCCTGTCATAGAAAGTTGCTCTGAAACTTATGATTAATGCCCTTATGCTTACTGATCACAAACTTTTGGTCTAGCAATCGTTCCAGACTACTCCAACCTCTGTTCCTGGGTTGCTAATGCCACTGAAGGACCACATTGCCATAGGAAGGGCTCTATAAAGCCCAACAGACACCATCCCCTAACTGTCATGCAGCCTCTGGAATAATGCCCAGATTTTTCCTTAAATACCCTAAGCCAGACTGAGAAAGGAAGGCAGTTTTGAAGGTGTTAACCTGCTGCCTTCTCAAATCACTGGTACTCTGATAGTAAACGCTTACTCTAAATATCCCAACTCCTGTGTCGGTCTATTGGCTGAACGGCACAGGCAACACGAACCCTGGACTCGGTTGCCCTCCGATTTCAGTACTTCTGCCTTATGACCCCAAACACTTGCCTTCTCATTCTCACATCAGGAAATTCCCATTTTGCCTGTCCTTTGACCTATGGATCTCTCGTTTCCACCTCCGTTTCTTGCCAAGTTAGATTCAATTGTCTATCACTTTACTGTCTCTCTCAACAGGACCTGAAACTCTTTTGCTTCAGTCTTTATCACAATTGCCTGGATCTTTGCAAATCTAGATGTTTTCTCAACTGCTGAGAATGGGAGCAAATCCTATCCGTGTAGATTGTCATGGCCTTAATGTTGAAGGTCTCTATATATTCTTATCCCATTTTCTCTGATTGTCCACACTAGCTTCAAATCTTCAACTCTCTTATGAAACCTATTCCATCTTTCTGCCTCAATCTCAGAGGATACCATTTTCTCTAAATTTTAGAACAACTAGAGACCACTAGGCAGGAATACTCTGAACTTCCAACTACCAAAAATAGATTGGAACCTATGATTTTTCCTTTGGCTCCCTGGCTTTGTAGCAGGGAACTGCATTTTCTGTTGCTTTAGGCCATTCCTTCTCCTAATGGAATGAACCTCTTTATCCAGGGGCCTCAAATATCCTTGCCTAATCTTGACCTTTAACTTCTGCCTTTCTCCAGGCTTCTTTAGGAGAGTGTCC
>NW_006441076.1:485377-508396 GCF_000325575.1 Pteropus alecto
AGGTGGCTTTAATCTCTCAGTGGACAGGCTCATTCCAGATAGGAAAAGGAGCTAATTCGAACTATATAGCCTTGATTTACTCTTTCTAAATTTACCAATGGGATAAATCACTCCACTTCTCAGGAAGAAAGTGATAACTAGCAGAGAAAACTAGGCAGTTAGAGTACTTTAGCTCTCTCTAACTAGAAAGAAATGTCAGAGGTGAGGAAGCAGCATTCTTCCATTATACTGCTATAACTTGACTTCTGAGCAGCATTTGATACTATGACTATTCTCTCTTCAAACTCTCTGAGCTCCCACATACCACGCTGCTCTGGGTCTCCTCTCATCTCTCTGACTGCTCCTTCTGAGCATTCCTCATGAAATCTACTTCCTCTACCTGTCCTTTTAAATTATTCATGTCAATGTGAATTCTCTCTTAGCTCCTTTTCTCTTCTCCCTTCCATGGTTGCAATTATAATCTGTGGCCTCTATCTCCAACCTAGATCCCTATTCAGAGATTCAGAAATCTATATTCAACTGCCTTCTGGATATCTTTCATTGGATTCCCATAGGCACCTCGACAATAACAAAACAAACTGAAATCCCCTTTCTGAAGAAATCATTTTCTTCTTCCAAATGCCCCATCTCTGTTTTGGTACCTATCATCCATCCCAGTATCCAATCCAGAAACCTGAGTGCCATCCTCAACTATGTTTTCTCTCTCTCACACTCTACTTCCAGTTCACCAATTCCCATCCCTTTTGTATCCTAAATATCTATCAAATATACTCACTTCTCTCCCTCTCCACTGTAACTACCCACATTTAGGCAGCCATAATATCTTCCCAGAATCACCACAGAGGCCTCTAAACTGTTCTGTTGTCTACAATGGTCCCCTCTTTCCCACGTCACCATTGACACTGTGGCCACAATGATCCTTCTAAATTGAAAATCCAATCTTATTATTCCCAGGGCTAAAATATGTCCATAAACCCCACTGCTATAGGATGAAGTCTACAAGGCCCGTGTGGCATGGCCCCAGCCAATAATGTCATTCTGATTTCTGTATATCTTTCCCTCCATGTCAAAGCCACATTATAGTTCTTGAGTTCTTTGAGCACCTATGTTTTTGCTGATGGGCTTTCTTATAACTGGGGAATTTTCCCCTACCATAACCTACACACATACAGGAAATCCATGCCTCTGCATGTAGGGGTTTTAGGTTTCCCTGGTATACCCTCACAGCTCTGCAATTCTCCCATCATATCCCTTAACCACATTGTCACTTAACCTTCCTATTATCCATTTCCATTCTAGATATCGATATCTATAAGGTCAGTGAGAACAGGAATGATGTCTCTCTTTTTCATCATTATATCCACAGTGATTAGCACAGTACCTGACATATAAAAGGTATTCAATCAAAACTACAGACTGGATAGTCAGAATTATGGACCTGCAGGAAGGCATATCTTAGCAATTACAGTTTTACAAACATTGTCAAAATTAAAAGGATTTTTCTGACTAATCTTAATATTGTATTCTAATATACTAGGGAGGAAGATTTCAGATAGCATAACATAGTGGTAAGAGCAGTAGATGAAGAGTTACAAAATCTGAATGGAAAATCTTTTGTGTGCTAAACATCACCAATTCGCCATATAATTTTCTCTCTTATCTCTTAGAGCCTCACGTTTCTCACTTGTTATTAAAACAAAATATGTGCATTGCTAGGGAGGATGGCAGGTTATTAATAATGTTCAGTTTATTTATTTGAAAGCTTTTGTGAGGACACACACTGTAAATACTTGAAAGGTGCCATTATTATTTTTATTACTATTGCTGTTATCACTGTTATTGTTTTTTTACTGTTTCATTTTTTTTACATAAGATCTTTCCACAAAAACAAATGAGAAACTGTGATACAATAAATACTATTTCTATATGAGTAAAATCTGTTGGGCAAGAAGTCTATGGGTTTAAATAATGTATCCATTTGGGGAAATATTTCTAAAAATAGACATTATGATTCTAAAAATTTTACAATATCTTTAGAAATATGAGTAATAATAATTGCTAATATATATTTAGTGTTTTCGTGGTATACGATGCTCTACTATTTGCCTTACATTCATTGTTTCACTTAGTCCTCCCCAAAACTCTGAATTAGATAACCTTATTGAGCCTACTTAAAAATGAAGAAACCGCATCCTAGAGAAGTTGAGAAGCTTACTCTTGTAGCTACTGTGATCTAGCTGGATAGATGATAGCCTGTCTTGTAGAGAGATGGCTGTGTGCGTGTGTGTGTGTCTATATTGTGATTAAATCATATTTTGGTCTTGAAAAAATGCTGTTAACTGAGATAGGCTCTTTCTCAGCTAAAGTGTTTCATTTGGCTATAAAGTCATTTTGAATCTGAAACTGTTGTTGCCTCTATCATGTCTACAGCTAAAGTTTTATTTTGACTAAGTAAGAATGTTAAGAGTTTTCAAGATGTTTTAAATGTAGTTGAAAATAAAAGTATTTTAAGGGAGATGTTTCTACATACTAGTCTGATGATAAAAAAAAAATTAAGCTGTTTTGTTTGTTAAACTTCTTCTGTTTCCTGGGCATTTCTATTAGATCATTGAAAAATATATATTCTTTTTAAGATACAGTTAATTTACTCAAAAATTCTTCTTAGAGAACATAAATAAGTAGAAAGGGATCTATTTGTCTACATATGAGTAGTAATAACAGAATACAATATTCAAAGAACCTTATTTGACCAACATTTATCAGTACTTAGGTGTGGATATATTAAATGAAAGTTCGAATTTGGATAAAAATAAAACATCAAAGAAAGAAGATGATGGCTCTAAGGAAGAGGTGGAGAAGAAGGACAAAAAGGCATATAATTTCTTTCAGAAGCCTGTAAATGCAGCTCAGTCCTATTTCAATCACTTCAACTGGTCCCAGGGACTCCATTCCCTTCCTATTCCCGAGACAGTAGGAGGGTGAATATCACATCATTCTCTAAATCCTTTGTTTTGTATCATATAATAAAATATAATGCAATCTTAAGAGAGCAAAAATTTGCAAATATGAATTGTTTAGTACACATGTAGTTTTGATTTTTTCTAAACATCTGATGATTTAGGCAAGCACTCGAAAACTCTGAACTTCAGTTTCCTCACTCGTGAAATGAGAAAGTTGAGCTTGAGCTAAGAAGAGTCCATTTAAACATGCAAAATTTAGAAGCTATACATTTCTGTATAAATAAAATATCAACCTTAGATCTAGGACATAGTTACATAGACACATAGTGGTATTAATGAATAGAGAAGACTTACTTTGCTTTGACATTATCTATTTTTTGACAATACATTTGCCTTACTTCGTTCATGTGTTATTTTATTACTCAGCATGTGAAAACTAATTAAATTGCATTGGCTATATCAAGCCATGTATATTTGTTGTTGATTTAAACAAGAATTTAGGCCTGTTGATAGTTAAAACATAGCAGGTGTGGTGGGTCGTCTGTGATTCTCTACCATCATTCTCATCACTAAAGTAACTTGCTGGCGCAATAGAGGTGAGTCTTGATTACTGTAAATGAAGGGCTGTATTTAGAGTTTCTGCATTTATATTCAAGAGCAAGCTTGATTGAACTACTTCCATATGTTTTCTATATACCATTCTTTTCAGTTTTTGAGTAAGACAAACCTAGCTCCATAGAATTAATTAGGCAATATTTCAAGTTTCTATACAGTGGGAAATTAATATAGCAGATATCTTGACAATTTAAAGATCTGGTCATAAAATAACCTTGATTATTTTTTTTTTTAGGAATTAATTCTAACTTCAATTATCTGTTTGATTTATTGAAAATTTTACTTATTTTAAGTAAATTTTAATAACTTACTTTCATTTTGGAGGAATCATTCATTGGGCATTCAAAATTCATTTTCCAACAGTTGTGACAAACAGTCTTATTTTAAAAATATTTGTGCAGTTATGTTATATATAGTATATATATAACATACGCATACAATATAATATTATTCAGCCATAAGAAAGGAAATCCTGACAACATGGATGAACCTTGAGGACATTATGATAAATGAAACAAGCTGGATACATAAGGATAAACACTACATGAAGAATTTATAATGAAAAATCTAAAATAATCTAACCTATTAAAGTAGGAGTAAAATGGTGATTGCTAATCATTCTGGGGGGAGAAGAAATATGAAGGTATTAGTCAAAGGGTACAAGATTTTTACAGAAGATGAATAAGTCCTAGATAACTTTTTCTGTGTACAACATAGTGCCTGTAATTAATAATATTTTAATATACTCTTAAAAACTTGCTAAAGGGTAGAACTTATGTTAAGTGTTCTTATCACACACAAAATAAAAAGAAAGAAAGACAAAGTCAGGAGGAAACTTTGGGAGCTAAGGGATATGTTTATGGCATACATTGTGGTAATGATTTTATAAATGTACAGTTATCTTCAAAATCATCAAGTTGTATGCATTAAATACATCCAGCTTTTTGCATATCAATCATATCTCAATAAGTGGTTTTAAGAAAAAGAAATGGAATATTGAGATTTTCACAGAAATCCTTTTAGGTTCTAATTGTCTCATTCCTAGACAATACATGTACTCCAGAACTGCTTTTGTCAGTTCTTCTTGGCTAATAGTTTAGATAATAGGATATAGCTTGTCTTACTGAATTTGATTTTGTGTCATTTGATTATTTTTAGTTAAATTTGTTTATATTGTAAAGTTATAGCTACAGTAAGTCTAATTAACACCTTTCACCATATATAGTTACAGATTTTTTTTTTGTTATGATGAGAACTTTTAAGGTTTATTCTCTTCGTAACTTTCAAATATGCAATAAACTATTAGTATTATTAACTATAGTCACTATTCAGTACATTACATTCTATGACTTTGTTGTTTTATAACTGGAAGTTTGTATCTTTTGACTCCATTCATTATTTTGCCCATCCCTCACTCCCTGTTTCTGGCAACCACCGATCTGTTCTCCATATCGATGAGTTTGGGTTTTCAAAATTTTCTTTGTTTGCTGTTTTAGATTCCACATATAAGTGAGATCAGACAGTATTCGTCTTTCTCTGATTTATTTTACTTATGCCCTCAAATTCTATCTATGTTGTCACAAATGGCAAGATGTCTTATTTACAGAGAAATGCATGCAGTTAGTTTTACCCACTTATTTAATGTTAATGAAATAGTGAAATTGCAAATACTGTTAAATAATGGCCACTGAGTTACATATTTTTATTTGTTCTGTTTTGATATAGGCTCTAATTTCTAAATGCTGAATGGACGTAACTGTTATTTATCGGTATGTCATTTAGTCACAATGGAGGTAATAAATGTTGATATCCAGCCTACATGCTACTTGCTAAGTCAATAAATGTATTCAAAGCCATGCCTGCTTAGAGGAACAGATGGATTTTTCTCTACACAGATACCATCAGGACTATGATACGAAGGCTCTGTACAGGTTAGTGAAGTTCTGATAACGGAATCTAAAACAACTTTGAATACACTGAAAATTATTATCTTTGCCACTCTATCCCAAGTTAAGTCATTTTGCCTTCTGCTGGTGAATGTAATAAGCTTGTTAGCACAGCTTAGCATCTGATAGAGTATGGATAGTAGATTTTCATCAGAAACTTCTGTAGAATGTTTCACTTCATGTTTTTTATTTGAATAACCAGAACTAACTAAACCACCATTCTTGTTGACTCATAATTGTGAGATAGTATTTTCTTATACTTAGTAGTATTGGAAAGAAATTTTCCTCTACCCTTCTAGGTTCTTCTGGCCGGTTTAAGAACTAAATTGGCATGAGACAGAGTAACAAGAGAAAATTTGATTTAATTTTGTACATACAGGGATTCCATAAAAATACGGGGGTCCAAGGACAAATTGGGCAGTTGAGGCTTTATACTCCATCTTGAACTAAGGAGAAGGGGATAGTGGTTTAGGATTTCAAAGGGCAGGAAGGCAATTCACATGGAGATGGAAAACCAAATGTTTGGTAAACAAATGTTTGCTAGGCCATCTAACAATGGGACACACAGTGGACTCTAATCTCTAGACCCCCTACCATACCTGGCCCATATTCTTTGTACATATCTCTGGCTATAGCTCTATTCTGAGAACAGGCCCTTTATCTAAATTCTTTTAGGAAGTTAAAGAGCAGGTAACAAGAAAATTTTCCTGTCTTCTGTTTCTTAAAAATAATCAGCTTAAATTAATCTGTATGACAAAGAGATACATTTTTGGGATGGCAAATTTTGCTCCTCTATATTTGAAATAGAGTATGTAAAAACAAACATTGACTATGTGGAGTGATCTACAAGCACAGCGTATCTACCACCTAAGTAAATGAATATATTCCTTTTTGAGACTAACAATATCTTTCCTGTCACTGATATAAAGCCATTATTACTGTCATCACTATTTTTATAATAATGCTTTTTCCTACTATTTAAAATTATATTGAACTTATATTGTTTTAATTACCAAAATCGATAATCTTTGTGACTACTGAATGTATATTAAGTGACTTTTGGTGCTAAAATTTGGATTAAGAAACCACCTGGAATGTATAGCAACTGAAAAGTAGAGTGTGTATGACTCAAGGCAAAGCTTCCAGCATCCCATTCAATCCACACTCAAGTCAGAAATGATTATAAGAGATGGGACTGAGTGGGCATAGATCATTTCAATTCAGTAATGCCTTGAAGTACGAGATCTTTTTAGTTTTTATTTTTATATATCACATGCAGGGTAACAAGTATTTATCTCTTACTCAGTAACAATCAACAATGAAGTGTGGGTGCTTAGAAATTAGAATGATTATTATCTTTACTGGAGCCATTGATAGCATCCTTGTGTGCTTACAATATGATTGTCCTCACAAAAATCGATTCATCACAGATTTTGCAGAAAAATAAGTACAGGTAATACAAGATAAACCTGTAACTTCCCATCTAGAGATAGAAATCAAATAACTCTGACCTTTCTTTTATAGTTGGAATAAATCTCAGTGTTTCTCTCTCCCCTCGCTCTTCTCTCTCTTTTCTCTTGTCAATACTTTATTTTGACATAGGCTATGTAGTATATATTAGATAAAATTTGTTCATAACTGTTGCAATTATATTTTTTAATATCAATTTCATTTTATGTGTCATTAACATACATTTAACTATGTACTAATTAAAGAACCCAGGTGTGTTGACATGATGCCAGTTGAAGACACTATGGATTGCATTACAAAATAATTAGATAACTCAGAATTTTGTTCAGTAGACATTTTTAAATGTTATTTAATTACATTAAAATTGGGTCTTTATGAACATTTTTCCATGGCCAAAAACCAAATATAGTTCCAATAACAAAGTAAAAGTCCCCAAATCAAGTATGTAGCCAATACAACTATATCATTTGCTCGTTTTAGAGTATTAACACATAGAACTTTTAGAAAAATTATTGGCGATTTAGAATATACAAATAAAAGGACTTTTAAATATACGGCATCAGAATATTCAGTGGAGTCTAGCTTTAAAAATTAATCCAAAAATGTATCTTCATGTAAATAGAATGGTTTCTGTAATTTAAATATGCCTATTGGACTTAGTAGGTACTGATGTGAGAATTAGTGCAAGACCAGAACCTATAATAATTTAACACAAAGTATGCACCATAGACTTTAGCCATAGAATCACTTGAGAATGCTTGTTAAAATGCAGTTCTGAGGCTTTACCCAGGATGGTCTAAATTAGAATTTCTGGGCTTATTACCTGGTAATTTCCTCTTTAACAATTTACCATTGTATTATTGTGCCCATTAAACCTTGAGAACCACTTTCCTCCCAGATGTGGCAGCATGAAGCAGCATTCTCTTTCTTTCTCCTCTTTCTCTCAGCATTCCTTCCTTATCCTCAGTTAGCCACTAATATTGCTAGTGATTTTGCTGCTGATAATCTCCTTTAACCCGTGGTCATGTTCCAAATTTCATAGCAGGAGGGAAGATTATTATTTTTATTATAATAATTGTGGGAGAATTTTAATGTTACTTGGAAATAAGGTGTCATTGCTACTCATTAAATGAACTGAGACCATGAAATACTTGAAAAAAAAAGTGGATGCTTGACACTATTCTCTCAAGGCGATAGGCGGCAAAACACTATAGAAGCATCCTTTCAGCAGAAATTTTTAGTGCTAGGATATATTTTTGCTTAGACACAAGTGGAGTCAGAGCTGCATGCCAAGATATGATTGCTCAGAAGGATAGATTTTAATGATTGAAAACTTAGGAACTCTTGGTCATAAGTGTGTGGTAAGGAGCCAAGTACTACCTACATCTAACAAACCTTGTTACATCAAACCTTGTTGTTACATCATTCTCTCATCGTCTCTCACTTGCCTTAAATATACATTGGTATATTGTTTTAGCTGCTCTCCAACTTTTCGTCCCTATGCCTTCTAATTCTCCCCTCCAACTCTTCCTTCTAACAAAAAAAACCTTCTCTTAATTGCACCATTTTCTCTTGTTCTTGGTTTAATTTCATGTTGTTTTGGACAGTAGCATGCTGTGCAGGCTTGTAGCCTAGGAGCAATAGGCTGTACTATAGAGCCTAGGTGTGTGGTAGGCTATGCAACCTAGGTTTATGTAATTATACTCTACGTTCACATGACAAAATTGTCTAACGAAACATCTCTCAGAACATATCCCTGTCATTAAGTGGTACATGCTGCATACAGAAAAGACGATGAATGCAGAAAGAGTAGAAACGAAGAACTATAGGATTAAAGTAGAGCTGCCTAAATGTGAAAATATCCGAAATGAGCCCGATGGGATTTTTTACATGTGGAGGTAACAGGGAAATCATTTGAGGTAGAAAAATCAGTACAAGCAAAGAACAAGAGGTAAACTTGCATCCCATTTAAATGGCAGCTCAGAATATAGATTGATTAAATCATTTTGTAAATATGGGAAGTTATGAGAGATAAGATTTTAAAGGTCAGTTAAGACCAGATTATGGAGATTGTTCAAGAGTTTTTTTTCACTAACTCCTTAAGAAAGAATAGGATCAGAATTATATTTTAAGATAACTGATCCACTGGAAATAAGAAGGAAGAATTGGATGGGAGTTTATAGCAAGAAGTTCAATGACTATAGAATAACAGAACATATATTGATGTAGGCTTCATGGTAACACTGGAGATAGAAAAAACAAAGGTGGGCATGGTTATAAGTTCAGATTTATGGGACACCACCACTGATTGGATATAGAATTTGAAGGAGAGTCAAAGATGTGTTTGAGTTATCTGGAGTGAGTCGTTAGAAGGAATAAAAGAAAGGAACTGACTTTGGACTGAAGATGATGAGCTCCATTTTGACTATGTTAAATTGGAGATAGAGCCATATGCAGTGACACTTTGAAAGGTGAGAATGATCTTGAAGTTATTGAGATGGGTCTGGGAGTCATTTGATAAACACCAAGAAAAGATTCTAGGATGAATATAAAGAGTGAGAATGGAAACATTGGAGAAGATAATTCTATGAAGAAGCAAAAAGAAAAGACAAAGTGGTAGAAGTAGAGTGGGAATAGAAGAATAGTCTCATACAAGATAAAGAGAAAATGTGTGAAAAAAAAAAAACACAAGAACAGGCTGAGGAAGATGACTATTATAAACAAAAACAATTGCATTAAAAATCCTGATCTTGGATTTATTTTGGATAACACTTAAAATTGTGGAACTAGATACAAAATAACGTAATACATGGTCTCTGCTGTTTGAAATCCAGTCAGAGAATTAACCATACACAGAAACAGCTAAATGTCATTCAGGGCTGTATATTTGTTAAGTCTCTAAAGCAAGTAATAGAAATGATAAACACTAAAGAAATCTATAGAATGGAGATGGTCAATTTTAATGGAAATGCTCGGATGATGTCTCTTGAAGAGAAGGGGTGGGGAGTCCATCTAAAAAAAAACAAATAGTTTGGAATGTCAAAGAATAACTCATAGACCTACAGTTATTTTAAGCACACTGTTTACTTGAATATAAGAAAAAACAAATTGTTAAAATATCAGCCTTGAAGAGTCATGAGAGATGAAAGAACTGGGGACTGTGTAATAAAATCAGTATTTGATCTGGCAGACCTGAAAACTAACTGAAATGTCTTAGCCCTGGGCCTACTGTGGACTTGCCAAGAGCAAAAGATATCAGAAGGTATTAGGCAATCAGTCACAGTTTGGAGAAATTTGAGAGCTATCTATCCACCTACCTATCTATCTAATCTATCTGTCTGTCTGTCTGTCTAATCTCCATTCTGTGTTTAAAAATTCATAATATGTGGTAATGCATTCTAAGTGTGGTGAAATTTTAAAAATATTTTCATTTTAATAAATTGATACCTGCTCATGTGAATTAGGGTCCTTTTTAATTCTTGCCAGTGCTTGCTCTTATATACTCATCCTTCTGTTCCCAAATCGTTGCATTGTATGTATGTGCTTAAACCCTTTTAGTATTAACACTATTGTTAACATTTTTCACTTATCAACATTTTCTTAGACCTCAGTGACAGCACCTTCTTCAGTAGATCATGGCTACAATAAAGTGTCTTCTATGTGATTCTTTTGGACCCTTTGCTTCAATTGTTATATTGGATTGCTAACAGAAATTTTGTCATCCTGCAGTCACTTAGAGGTTCTGAGAGCAACAGACCATTCTGTATCATTAAGGGGAATTTCTAACAAGACTAAGTACTTTCATTTCAATATACTCCTAGCAAAATCTGGCAACTGAGGCATTCTGAACTGTCTCTTTAAAGAACCACAGTTCTATAAAATAAAGTATTATCATTTATTTTATGCTTATTTTGACATTTTTGATGAAATAATGACTGTAGTTCTTATGAATGAAAAATACTGCTATTTTGCTATTTTATTTAGAAGAGCAGAGTTTTAAGTACTTGAAAACATTTATGTTTAATTTTATGTGCCATCTAAAGATGCCTCTGACTTTCTGGGTGAAATTTAAGTGTTCATTTTGTAATAGTTTGTTACAGTAAAGAATATTCAATAAATCTATGGGACATTGTGATGGCCTTTTAGTAATTTTATGTTTTCTTAAAATTAATGTGGAATTGAAGTTTTAAATCTGTATACATTGAGTTCTTTCAAATCTAATTTTCAATTTCATTGAACCATAAAGCAATCAGTATTTACAAAGAATTTTGTATTTCTGCGGAGGTTACAAATTATTTCTTTAAGTTTCAGCATTAAGTATTTATCATTGATGTTGCAATGGGCTGTTGTTATCACTGATGTAACAAGATTAGAATATACATGGGCAATAGAAATAGGGTAATCTGACATTGCCGCATTATGTTTACACTTTTATTTCAGTAGTGTGACCATCAGTCAATGATGGATGGTGCAATTAGTGTGAAGCTCAGTACTAAATTCAGAAAAGTGCCAAAGAGACAAAATGAATGTAAGACCAGAAAGGCAAACCATCTCCAGTGGACTAGAGGCATGGTTCATTAAGTCTTGATGAACAAGGTAATAATCATGTGTCCTGGAAAATGGAGGATGCAAAAATAAACTAACTGCCAGACTCTATTCTCTCTCTTATAATCATACTTTCAGAATGAGGTATATATGTCATTCTGGACTAAAGCGGAGGTAGAGATCTATGACTTCAGTGGGAAGTAAGGCAATTTACAGGGAGATACAAACAGTTACTGTTTAGTAAACAAAAGCCTGCTGGGTCATTGAGACAACAGGTCACACAGAGGACTTTGTTCGAGCAGGGCCTTACAAGTTTCTCCATCTGTCATACCAGTTCATATTATACTACAGTTATTTGATATTGATTATATAAGACATATTTGGAAATATAAAGATTTTATTTTCCTTTCATTGATAATTTTAAGTACAATGACCTCAAAATCAAATTTACGTATGTGGTTATATAAGAAGTCTTCAAAAGGCTATATTTAATACTTTAAAATAGTAAAATATTTAAAACATTTACAAATGTTAAGATATTAAAAAATACTTTAAAATGCAAGAACTAATGTATAAATAATGGAAAATATAAGTCAAAATTATAAGGGTTTGCTTAGGTACCTGGGAAACCCAGAAGTAGTAAATGAAAACCTACTAGAACTCAGAATAGAACTTAGTGACGTTGCCATTTATTAAACGATCTGATAAAAATCAATAGCTCTCCTATATGTCAGCAATAAATGGGTAATTTAATAAAAATTACTACTTCAATAGCAAAACTATATAAAAATAACTAGAACAAGCTTAATAAGATATGGACAGATACTACATGACGAAAACAAAATAACTTTCATATTGCTATAAAAGAAAACTTAAATGGAAATGCACAAAATATTTCATGTGGGTAAACTCAAATGTATACATGTCAGTTGTCTCCAAGTTAATTTAGGAAATTTATGAAATATAATACCAATAGCAGTTTTAAGGAAGCTGATGAGATAATTTTAAATTTGACTTGAAAAATAGGTGGTGACACCAGACAACATTGAGAGTAAACAAATTGTGGAGGGGCAGCAACTTATTAAAACATGATTAAAATATGTTATCAAGTGAAAATGATTTAAAACTTTTGCATGAGTAGACACAAAAATAGAACATAATTGAAAACTCCAAGCAATAGAAGTCCATATAATAGAATTTAAACATCTTAGTGCTTCTCTCTGAAATAAACTTTTAAGAACAGTGATATTTTTCTAATGGCGATAGAAGTTTTATTGCTTGTAACATCCATTGCAAACAGGAAAATAGGGAATGAGGTGGACAACCAACCACCGTATTCCAGGATGATGTGGAAAATGTGAAAATTTTATATTATTGGGTGAGTTCTTATGTATTTATTTTGGTTTTATTATCTATGATACTTTAGTCTGGGAAATTGTGGGTTCCTTCCATCAATCCCAGACATTAGGTCATTGCATATGTATTCTTACAATATTTAGATTTTACTCAAAATGCTTAAAAAGTATATCCCAAATGTCCTTCAGTTCTCTAATGGGAGTCAGACCCAGGACTATCTACAAGAGGACAAATAAAAGATATTCTACAGCCTTATGTAAGGAAAGCATATCTGGATAAGACAAAATAAAACAGAGGTGACCTTATAATCTCCTCAATACAGTTTGTTCTAATTTAGATTGAATATTCAACAAACCCATGATTAATAATAATAACCAACATTTGTTGGTATCAGGAAAAGACTAAGCATTTTACATATATTTGTTTCATTTAGTCCCCACAACAAACAGCATGATCAGATTATTATTATTATTATCATAATCAAAAATATAGAAAAAGTGAAGCACAGAGAGTTTAAGTTACTTTCCTGAAAACATACAATGAATAAAGAGCATACCTGGGATTTAAAGTCAGGCAGTTTGACTCGAGAGCCCATGATTTTTATCATCGTGGGTAACTGCTTCCTTGTAATATTAATGTTAGAATTCCTTAACTTAGATCTCTGAAGTTCTCATAAACTCTCTTCCAGATAGCCAGGTAGACCTCTCATTTCTTGTTGCATCTTGCAGCAGTGCTTTTCAAACTTGAAACAATATATCACCTGGAAAATTAAAATAATTACAGATGCCTGAGACCTATTCCAAACCAAGTGAGATTGGATCTGTAGGATGTGTTTTTAAAAGCTGTCCCAGTGATTCTGATGCACAGTGGGGGGTTGCAAACCACTGACTTATGCAAATATAGAAATAGGGATAAAATTAAGTCGTTATTTCTCAGATACCTTGTAAGATAATTTATGTACACTATAAATGGCATAAACGTATATGTTTTATATTTGTAATATTATATACTTCTTATCTGTTTTTTATTAATTTCCCATGATATACATAGACCTAAACATTTGTTTTAATTTTGGTAAGATTATATACCCATCAAGGCAGCCCCAAATGATCTCCTCCTCCCCTAATCTTCTATAGTAATTATTGTCGTTACTATTTAGGAGCTAATTATGTAAGGTTTTCTTTTTAAAACAACTCTTCTGTTTCAACTTAGAACAAATATTTTTGATAACTTTAAAAATTGGAAGAATAACTTTGAAAACACAATGCATACTCAATATTTAGAATTCAAAGATGGCAGAAAAGAAGAAGAATGTGAAAAATCTTACCATGCATGATTAATCAACTTTTAATACTCAGTGAACACCATTACAGGCTTTTCCTCTGCTTATATATGGAAGGGTGGATAGATGGAAACCTAGATTTCTTTTGCTTTTTTTTTTCAGCTTTACTAAGATATAATTAACATATAACATTGTCTGAGTGTAAAGAATATAACATGATTTGGTACACATTGTGAAATGATTGCCATAATAAGGTTAGTCAGTACATCCATCACCTCACATAAGTATTATGCGCACGTGTGTGTGTGTGTGTGTGTGTGTGTGTGTGTGTGTGTGTGTGTGTGTGGTGGGAATATTCAAGATTTAGTCTCTTAGCAACTTTTAACTATATAATATAGTATTGTTAATTATAGTCACCATGCTCCCAGGCCCTGGCAACCACCATTCTATTCTGTTTTTATAAGTTTGGCTTTTTTTTTTTTAGTTTCTACATATAAATGAGATCATACAGTATTCATCTTTCTCTGTTTGACTTATTTCACTTAGCATAATGCCCTCAAGTTCCCTCAATGTTGCTGTAAATGGGAATGATAGTACTGAGCAAAGATAAAAGATGGCAAATGCCAATGGTTCTCAAACTTGGATGTCTACAGAATTGTTTGTGATATTTCTTAAAAATGAAGATTCTTATAATATATCCAAAACTTCAGTGGAAGTAGGTATTTGTAATTTTTTTCAATAGTAATCTAGGTAATTCTCATGTGGATGGGTGTCAGACCACATGAAATCAACCTCAAGGAAGAAGAAAAATTGTACTGAGTAGTGAAAAGAATGCTGTCTTCCAACTGTCTTTACCTGATTGATCTGTACTCAGGAGAGGTATGGGAAAATGTTATCTTTGGCAGAGAGCTGGATTTCAGTTAACTATAGTTTTTGAAAAAAAAAAAATGTTTCCTAGGTTTCAACATAATGTGTCTCCAAGAAATTTGAATTTTAGTAATTCGAACGTCATCTTCAAAGTTTTTACTTACTTCTTTGTGTCTTTATGTTTCTCACTCCTCTACCAGTGAGGATAGTAACATCCTTGGTGGAGTTAATGGTGAACTGGCCATTCTGAAAATACTATCCCAGGGTCAAAGCATTAGAGCCCACTTCACCCTCCTCCCCAACTGCCACTTTGTGCTGAGGATTCTTCACGTCCCAATTTGATCCCCAAAAATATTGGGTTTAGTTAACCTGAATGTTCACATGTCTCTTTTTAAGACATACTTTTTATCCGGTCAAATTTTCATGGTATATTGTTTTTTTTAAACTTTGTGTATCCATTGGTATTGATGTTTCTTTTTTAAAATTCTATATGCCATAAGCCTAGAATGGAGAGAAAATATGTGTTTCTACAGAGTTGAAGATTTATGAAAAAATTTCACTTACATTTAGGATCCTAGTATAACAGCCAGTCTTGGGAAATTAGAGAGAACTCCAGAGCTTTAGCTAAATCCAGAGGTATGTATTTGCATTTCAACAGAAAATAAGATCTTGGAAACATCTTTAGATTGTACAGTCTTGGAACATCAGAGCTTATCTGGTCCTTGGAAAGATGTATTTACATTCCAAAAGGTTAGAGTGAGAACTCTTGTTTTTTTCCATCCCATCTCTGTAGAGTAAAATCAGGAGGGGAGGAGAAGGTAGCTGTTTCTTGCTCCTGAATATAAGCAGAAAAAAATCCGATTTTCTTCATTCCTCACCTATTATAATGACGTCAAAGTTTATAAGCATTTGACCTAACTTTCATGTTATCTCAGGAGTAAAAATGAAGGTGTAACAAACAATGTAGTCATTATTTGCATTTAAGCGAATTTGCATTTTAAGCGAAGGATAAAATATGTCTGAACCAGGACACATCATGTGAACTTTCAGGATGAAATTACTAAAGATGATTATTAAAAGTACAATAGTGAGTTTTATTCTCATTATTTCATTGTGTATGTGTGTGTTTGTGTATGTGTATGTGTACATGACTAAATAGTCCTGAAAAATGCTGCACAATTGACTATTATGGAAGTTCTTTGTGACATTGTATTTAACATGGATATACAAGTGAGTGCCTTTATAACATTCATTCTATAAACATTTTATGAGATTCTTTGGTACTTAACTCCTTTGTATTATTGCTTTGTTCATACATTTTTAATGTCTGAATTGAAAAAGAATTTTCATGGGCTATTACTACAGAGTGGAAATTGAAATAAGATTCCATATAAATCTACTGCATTAAAAAAATTTGTATTAGTATATATACCCAAGTGAGCATAATTAGAAAGTAGTCTTAGTGAGACGTTCAGGTTTCATAAGCTGGGAGAATGAAGGTTGAGTACTTTATTAACATTACCCATACTCTAAGAATAAATTTAAAAAGCAGAATGGCATTCGTATAGATGTCGTAATATAATTTTTTATTTTAGTAGCAAAAAAAGTTTTTTTTATTTTTGTTGGTTTTAAAGTAAGTATGGCAATCTAAATAGTAATTGCATATTTTGTTCCATTAGGGCCTCTTTTTTATAATCCTTTGTACTAAGACTATTATTTACATTCTTTCATATTGGTATATTTGTAAAGATAAACTATATCAACTGTAAATCAGGTTATTTGGAAGAATTTCAATGTTAGAATTCCCTTGAATGAAATGAATTATTTACCTTTCCCTGTGATTGGATAAATTCCACAAGATGTAAGAGATATGGTTAAACCACACCCATGCCTTCAAAATATCTTTACAGACTAATAGTGACAAGACATAAAAAAGGGTTGATGCAAGGCAGTCAGTGAATGCCACAATCTACAGAGAAACAATGTGTTATGAGACTCAAAGTAGCTAGAGGTCACTCTGATAAAGAAATCAGGAAAAATTGCATGAGATGTCATTGTTTAAGATGGCCCTTGAAAGTTTAGGTGTTGCAAAGAAGCTTAAAATATCTTTGTTTAAAAAATATAATTTGCTATACATTGTAAATCTCTTTTACTTTTTAATTTCCTCAGATATGTTGACTCTATGTTCATTTTATTATGTAGTCCAAAAATAGCGAATGCACACTAGATAACATGTAGCGGAGATATCTAAGTTTTGATGAATGGAGACATTGATGGTTAATTTAGCAGATCGTTACCAAGCGTCTACCAGCCAGTTCCAATGCCCTAACTTCATTAGGCCAAATTTTCCAACCATATTAAATGGTGGAATAAGTTTTAAATTATTACTCTTAAACTAACTTCCCCACTTAGCAAATTTCAAGTACACAATACAGTATTGTTAACTATAGACATATTGCTGTACATTAGATCTCCAGAATTTATTCATTTTGGATAACGGAAACTTTGTACCCCTTAATCAACCTCTCCTCATTTCTCTCTCCCATTCCTTACCCCACCCTTGTCCCTGGCAAGTACCATTCTACTCTCTGCTTCTATGAGATTGACTATTTTAGACTTTACCTTGAAAATAGGAACTAGCTGGTTGCATTGCTGTGCCATTGTTATGTTCAAAAAAAATCACAATTTCGGAATAGCTATAAATGAAAGGAAAAATTTATGGGATTTTTTTTTAATTCAGCATAGCAGATATATTTTATTCCCTTGTGCAGAGAGATGGATATCAGGAAAACAAAATGAACATTTATGGAGTTTATACTACACGCAATATTTCATGTTGTGAGGAGAGCTAAAGGTATATAGGTAAATATAATTTTGTGCTTCAAGGTTTTGTTTTTGCATAGTTTTTTGTCATTTAGGATGCCTCTAGTCATAAATAACTGGGTAGATGAGTAAAATGGTTTTAAAATAAGGAAATTCAATATGTTATATGACATGAAACCAAGTGGTAGGCAGTTATGTAGATAGTTATCCAGTTTCTCAACAAAATGATCAAAAGCTAATTTTTGCACAGCCATTTTTGGCCTGCTGGCTTTATTTTAGCTATCTACATTGATAACTCCAAAATGGCTGCTGAAGTCCTCATGTAGCATCTTTATATAGTCAACCATGGGACAGAATGAGCAGCATCTTTTCTCGTGCTTCTCTTTTCCAGGAGGCAAATCTTTTCCAGTAGCCCCACAGCAATTCCCTTTGCACCCCACTGACCAAAACTATATTCCATACTTATGGTTAAACCAGTGGAATGGAACACTACAAAAGTGGAATTCTTAGCAAGAAGAAAGGAGTTGGAAAGGCAATCAACAGAGTTTTCTTTGAGAATACAGTATGCTAATAGGTATTGCTAGATATAGTTGGAGACTAGAGTGAAATTTGTTGATATGAAGTTACAGCACAAAGTATCTACCATGAAGTTCTTGTTAGTAGAGGAAATCAGGGTCTATTTGATTTAACTGAGCTGGTCAAGCTCTTGCCACGGAATAGTAGGACTCGAATCGACTTTACCAGCTTTCTACTCGAACATTCTTTCTATTATGTTTTTTTCTCTATTTAAAAATTTTAATTCTCTGTTTTTACCAGTCTACTAGCAAACACTATCTTCAGAGGGTGAGGGGAAGACCTATATAATTGAAATTCTTTTTGATTAGATTTATTTATGAAGAGGAATTATTATGTTTTCAAAGATATTTCAGATAAAATTGTTTAACAGAAATATGATTTATTTTGATATTTGACTTTTTAAACCAATGAGTGACTATAAAGTGTAATTGCTTTTGTTTACATTCATTAAAATGCATCATAAAGAGTGTTATGAATGTTTTTTAATTTGAAGAGTTTTATCTGGTTCGTCACTGCATTGTCTTATTATCAAATATATTTTCCTTTGAAGTAAACATAACTTTTTTTATTTACCAAATTATTTTATTTTCATCCTTTTGTATATATTTTTTATATATGTGTTTTAAAATAATTTTTATATTGTTATCTATATTAATTTGTTGTGTCCACTGAAATGGAATTCAAAACTTTTATCATCACCAGACTTAAGTCCTGTTTGTTCTACCTGAATGCTATCTCTTGTTCCATTGCACCCATTTCCATCACTCTAGATTGATCTCTTTGGTTCACACCTTGTAGACTGGTCCAATATGCAAGGCCCAGCAGGACCACATTTCTCATTTTGAAGTTTAACTTCTTCTCTTAATGGTTTAAAAGTAAGTCTGAGAATCAAACTATGTAATACATTTTTAAATTTTTGTTCTTGTCTGAAGTAATCTTCCTACATCTGTTGTCTAATATTGTCTCTATTGATTAAATGTGAGATAGCAGAATACTGAGAAGATATTTTGGAATCAGGTGTATCTCTCACTCTTCCTTAAATCATACTGAATCAGCTTTCTACCTTTCCGAGGTCAGTCACCTCTCTTATTTCTTGCTAACAAGCCCCCAAGATCCTTCACTGGTAAACTTCACTGCCATTAATAAAATAAGAATGGATATAGCCTTCACTTCTTTTAAAGAAGAGTGTATGAGGAGGTGTGAATTAGTGGATTATCAGAAAAGATAGTGCCATTCTCCATCAACTGCTGCTTAATATTAGTCAAGTATGTTACTTTCACATAACACTTTAAGTCTCCTTGGTTCTTGCACCATTTGTGTTTCCAAAGCCAGGCCTGAGTTATTTTCAGTTGGTAACTTGACTATGTGTCATTAAGACATAGCAGATCTTCATTTCAAGGAAATGCAAAGAGCACCCTGTACAGTGACAGAGTCGATGGAGCAATAGGTGGCAAAGTGTATATCTTTGAATTCTTGCTTCACATCAATCCCCATATTTCTTTGTCATAAAGAATTCTCCTCCAACACCTCCACTGTTTTCTAAAATATATTAGCGCTATATAGCCTAATAGAAAGAACACTTACTTTTTCTGATGTTGGACCTCTTTTTGACTATAATTTACATTCTGGCTATGTATTGTCCCTGATATTACTCCTCTGCATTTAAAAATTGTATCTCAAGTCCATTCCAACCCTTGTCTATAATTTATCTTGTTTATCAGTATAATTACCTTTTCTGCCTTATTATATTTTTCCTGGGAAAAGTACTTTCCCCAAACACTCCTGTCTAATCTGCCTGAATTGTTGCTTTTTATGTCATTCCTTGTTCAGAAACAAAGTCCCTTATACTGGCCTTTAAACCCTCCAAAATGTGACTCCTGCATCCCTTAGTCTCATTATTCTCTTCTTGTCTCTTTTCATATGCATAACCCAAATGGTACTTCTTTCCTGAACAAACATTATGCTTAGTTATCTCTTGGCCTTATACCACATTCCCTTTCTGATAGAATACACTTTTTCCCTTGCCCCAAACACAACCCATTCAAAATTCTAACATTCCTCAATGCCCATCTCAAATGTCATTTCCTTCTTTGAGCTTTTGCTTGAATATCTTGCCATCTTTGACCTAATAACACAGTAGTCTGTCTACCTGTCATTGTTTTTTTACTTAATTACATATTTCGTCAAAGCAGGGATGATGTCTTAATCACTTTAATCATTATTTATAGTATATATTATTATCTCTGACATCTGACTTTTATGGGTTCTTTTAGGATCTGAGGTCAGTGTTATTTTTACAACACTCCTAATTCAAGTTTTAACTTCTAATTTGTCTTTTAACATTTAGGCTAAGATCTTCTGATTCATCTCAATATAATGTTTGCTGTGCCCACATTTCAGTGTCTTTGTCAATTTATGACATTTAAAGTAATGGAATAATTGCTGTACTATGTTTAAATTCTTTTAGTATATTTTAATTAATCTGTATATCCTCTTAATTTATATTTTTCTTCTTTGTAACTAGGCTACTGACATCTGTGGCCCAAATCCAATCCTGATGCTCATGCTTCTTGTCTCCATATATGAAAATTTCCCTAGTACCTCTCCAAGAAGGGGAAGCACTTTCATTGTACTTTCTCACCACTGTGCTGATAAAGGTATGGATACAAAATACACATGAAGTTAAGCACTTAAGAAGGGTTTTAGCTACTTTTCTCCCTAACCTGAAATCCACAACCTATGTGTTGCTCCTTCTAAGTAAAATGTTTATAAGAGTAAAAAAGTCATTTTTCCTTTAAAAAAAAAACAGCTTTATCAAAGTATAATTAATATACAAAGAACTGCACATAGCTAATGTACACAATGTGATGAGTTTTTATATATGCAAAACCCATGCTACTATAACCACAATCAAAATAATAGACCTATCCAACATCTAGTGGATATAAGGTTTCAGTTATGCTAGATGGATAAGTTCTAGAGATGTCGTACAACATAGTACTTACAACTAACAATATGGTATTATGCCCTTCAAATGAATGCGTTTGGGGAAATGGAGAATCAAAGTTTAGCACATTTGAAGGTTCCATCATTCAAGGCCACTTGAGATCCATTTCATGTACTAGAAGCCTGACGCTGTAAGTGGTAACATGTGATCTGAATTTGCTTGATTTTCCTTTAGGAAGCAATTTACACATTCAGATAGATTTTGTCCAAAATAAGGACAAAATAAGGAAGTACTCCTGACAAGGGCCACCTAATTGCCACTAAAGAATTTTATATATGGTGTAACTGCTAACTGTATAGAAATGTACTTTTCAATTCACAGAACAAATTGAGATAATAATATTTCTATATAAATATACTCATATTTACAGATATTCACTTTGGTGGGGCGCTATCTTGTCAAGGTACATTTATTTCAAATTTTTTTTTTTTTTTACCATTACATCCTTATTAACATGTAGGAAATATTTTAGAGCATAATTTTATTTATTTATTTATTTATTTACAGTAAGGCATATATATATTTACACTGTGTGTTCACCTCCCATAGTTAAATTTCTTTCTGTCACCACATATTTGACCACCTTTACCACATCTACCTCTTCCCTCCCCCCACCCCTTACCCTTTGGTAACCACTAGTCTATAGTCCATATTCATGAGTCTGTTTGTTTGTCCTGTTTGGTGCTTTTAGGTTTCTGTCCCACGTGTATGTGATATCATGTGTTTTTCAACTTGTTCTGTGTGGCTCATTTTGCTTAGCATGATTATCTTGAGGTCTACCTATGTTATTGCAAATGGCAGTATTTGATCTCTTCTTATGGCTGAATCATATTCCATTGTCTATATGTACCACAGCTTCTTTAGCCAATCATCTATCATAGGACACTTTGGTTGCTTCCATATCCTGGCCACTGTGAATAATGCTGCTATGAACATCAGTGTGCAAATATTTTTTTCAGATATGGGTTTTCAAGTCTTTGTAAATCCCCAGTAGAGAGATTGCTGGATCATATGGTAGATCAATTCTTAGTTTTTTGAGGAAACTCCATATTGTTTTCCATAGTGGCTGTATCAATTTGCAGTCCCACCAGCAGTATATGAGGGGTCTTTTTTCTCCACATCCTCTCCAGCATTTGTTATTACTTGCCCTGTTGATTATAGCGATTCCAACAGGTGTGAGATTGTATCTCATTGTGTTTTTGATCTGCATTTCCCTAATAGCTAGTGATGTTGAGCATCTTTTCAAATATTTGTTGGCCATTTATATGCCCTCTAGGGAGAAGTGTCTGTTCACATCCACTGCCAATTTTTTGATGAGATTGTTTGGGGTTTTTTGTTGTTGTTATTGATTGTATGAGTTCTTTGTATATTTTGGATATTAGGCCCTTATAGGAGGTGTTGCTTGCAAATATATTTTCCCATTTGGATGGTTCTCTCTTTACCTCATTGACAATTTCTTTTGCTGAGCAGAAGCTTTTAGTTTGATGTAGCCCCATTTATTTATTTTTGCTTTTACTTCCCTTGCCTTTGAGACCGAATTCATAACATCCTCTTTAAGTTCAAGGTCCTTGA
>NW_006441076.1:511516-515609 GCF_000325575.1 Pteropus alecto
ACTATCTTGCTATAGCAATTCTATTATTATTATTTAAGCTTATAATGCCCTGCTATCAGTCAGGTTTGCACTCCTCTGCTTTTGTTCGCCTGATAGTCACTTTTTGTTTTTGTTTTTTTTTTTTTTTTTTTTTGGTCGTTTTGTTTTAGGTGAGCTGACCCCTTACAATATTTCCTGTATTACAGGCCTCGTAGTGGAGAATTCCCTCAATTTTTATATGTCTGAAATGGTCTTTATTTCTCCTTCATATCTAAAAGAGAGCTGAGCTGGATACATTATTTTAGCCTAGTAGTTCCTTTCACTTAATAGTTTGAATATTTGATTCCACTCCTTTCTGGCTTGTAAGGTTTGTGCTGAAAATCTGATGATAATCTAATGGGTATTCCTTTATAAGTTACTATCTTCTTCTCCCTGGCTGCCCTGAGAATTGTCTTTGTCATTGATTTTTGATAATTTTAATATGATTTGTCTTGGTGAAGGCCTCTTTTGGTTGAGATAATTGGGTGTTCTATTGACTGCTTGAATTCCAAGCTCCAGCTCATTCTTTAGATTTGGAAAATTCTCATCAACTATTCGTTTGAAAATGCTTTCTAGTCCTTGCCCCTTTTCCTCACCTTCAATAATGCCCATTATTCTTATGTTTCCTCTCCTGATGGTATCAGGTAGTTCTCGTATTTCTCTCTCATTATTTTTCATTGTTTGGTTTCTTTCTTCTTCCTTCTGATTTATTTCTAGACTTCTGTCTTTGATATCGGTGATCCTTTCCTCCATTTAGTCAACTCTATTTCTCAAGCTTATTATTTCATTTTTCAACTTTTGCAGGTTTTTTTTTTAATTTCCCTAAGATCTATTCTGTTCTTTTTGAGGGTTTCAATCTCCTTGCTCTGCTCATCTAGTTGTTTTTCCAGTTCCTGAAATTGTTGATATGACTCATTTCAAATCTCACAAAGTTTTTTCAGAAGTACGATCCTGAGTTCTCTGTCTTTTTAAGTCACATATTTCTATTCTGTAAGCTTATTTTCTGGAGATTTTTCTCTTTCTTTCTGAGATGCCTTGTCACCTTAGTTGTTCATGGTGTTTAATGGACTATTTATCCATCTGGGCATTAATGGAAATGTATTCAGCCTTTTTTCCAGAAAGAAGATTTATTAGATAAAAGTCTCTCTTTAGCCTGTTGCAAAAAAGGCGCTTTTCTTTTGTTTTCCAGTAGGTGGCGTCTAAGCCTCTCGGATCCCTGCTCTACATAAAGCCTTAAAATGCCTTTTTATTTTCTTGTAGATATTTGATCACTCTCACTACCTTCAATCTCAGTCTTTACCCTGGGGCTCCACCGTGTTTGGTCTCAGAGGGTATGGGAGGAGGGGCCCTTTGGGTGAGGGATTGAGGTCTGTGGCTCAGCCTCGGTTTTGCAGCCATGGCTGGTAAGAATCAACTGTTGTTTCTCTACCATCCCACTTCTCTGCCTTCTGCCCTGATGACTGGGCTGTGCCACTGGCTGCCTGTAACTCACAACTCTCCCAGGGAGGGCTGTTCAGGGAACTCACCGCACCTTCTCCTTTCCCCCTCCTCCTACAGGCAGCTCCAGCGGCTGCGAGAGGCAGCTTCTTTATTTCTCCATGTCCACCGCCCAACACCCAGGGTTGTGACCTGTGTTAGCTCTTTTGGACAGATCCTACACTCAGACGTGCTGGTGTGCAGTTTGTGTGATTTTTGTTGAGTTTTAGATGTTCAGCTTATTGTTGTTTCAAGGGAAGAGATCTGGGGACGTCTCTCTGCCATGTTTCTCCAAACTTCTATAGCATAATTTTAAAATTGCTTATCTAAGAGTGTCCCTTCAACTAGTTTTTATAAAATTATTGACCAGATTTATACATCTCTTCATACTGCTTTCTCAGGACACAATGAGCTGATAAACTTATTCTTTATAAGTTTCTATATATTATTACACTTATTCTGTATAATAACTTACCACATCAGTCCAATTAATGTTTATTCCTTTCCCTCAGCCTATTTTTTGTATTCTTACTCATATTTTGTGGGGAGAAAAATAATTTTATACTTTTGTCGCAAAACTTGAAAATATTTGTTCTGCTAATCTTTGATTTGTAATTGTCATCTCCTTGAAAAATAATTTTGTAGCCTCTTTGAGGGGCTGAGTGATGGTTTACAAGTTTTAAGTTATAAATTGGGAAAAACTATATTCTTGTCTCCAAAGGTAAAGGGCTTGGTTTATGAAAAAAAATTCTTTTTCTTTTTTTTTTCTTTTTGCTGGCAAATATTAAGGTGTATTTTCTTGTATTAATTTTTTTTCAATTTTAATTAAAAGAAAAGTTACAACATATATTAATTTTTTTCTCACCATCTTTTCCTATGGTAATTCTTTAAATGCAATGTTATTCAAGGGCTTTGGATACTAATTGGCCTAGAGCTGCATTTACATTATAGAGGGCTTTTGACTTAAAGAAAATGCTTCAGAAGTGTTAGAAGTGTTCTGCTTAATCCTATGGGTAACTGGAGAAGATTGATAAAATTAAGAAATTAAGTATTATTACAGTTATTACAAGTTCTCTATTGCTATCTACATATTTGTATTTCTTTATATTATTTTATTTTTATTATTTAAAAAAGTAATGTTAATGCTAATTAATGTTTAAACTTAAATTTTAACGATGATGTTAAACATCAAATTAAAGCATATTTAAATGGAAGCATGCTTTTTCTCATTTGCTTTTTTACTAGAAATAATGTTCAGACTTTAAGACTATAAATGAAATTTTACGGATATGGCTTTTGTTTTTCACAAATGTAGGATAAGTTTCTTTGAAGGAAAAAATAAAAATTAAGGGTGATATGAAGCATCAATTACAACAACTTTTGACTTTAAATTCCATTTAAAAAAACAATGGAAAATTGCTAACTAAAATGTTTGGCACAGTTCACCCCTGTGAACCAACATCGTGAAATAACAGTGCCCAAGACATAGAATGTCATTCTTACCAACCATTTCAATCCGTTAGCAAACAGAAAAATATCAAAAAGTAGATATTATAATTGAAAAAGTATTTCTGTGGGCATGTGCCACTAATGGAAATATAAAATATTGGCCCCAGAAAAAAATAGTGATTGTTATTCAGTGTTTTTGATACTGTTTTTGTAAAAGCTGAACTGATATATTTCTTTCTTTTAAAACAAAATCTACACAGAAGCCCAATAGTTAAAATAAAAACATCTCTCTTGTAGAGAGGAATAGAGACTCCATTTTTTTCTACTTCTCTGAACTATTTTCCTTCTCTCTATCTACCTCTCACTACCACTCCATGAAATACCTGTTTGGTGGATTGGATGTAATCAATGTCTTTATGTCATTAGACATAATTAGACTTAGTTCCTTCTTTACGGTCTCAGAGCTGGTTATGGGAGTTCCAGGGCTACCAACTAATAATAGTTCATGTTGAATCTACTCTGATTTTCAAAAGTTCATTCCTAAACATGGAAATTAGCAACTTAAATCATGTTGCACATAAATGAGAATTAAAATCATCTGACATCTCAATGAGCACTAGAAATAAACTAATTAATTAAAATAAAAATTTTCCTCATTATAAATATTTATAGATATTTGAGCAGCCTGTGATGGTTGCAGGCTCACTGTCTTAGAGTTGAGAATGCTTACAACAGGATGGTATATGATGCTTCTTGCATTAGACTGTTCACATCCCCATTACCCTGTCAGTTCAAAAAGGAAGAGTACGATTTCCACAGGTTTTGAACCAAATCTATAAACCTCTGCACCTTAGCTTAACACTCTTCCCAGGGCAGTAGACCAATGATCACAATCAGGAGATACCCACTTTCTGGTCTGCCACAGATTTGGGAAACATAAAAAGCAGTCTGTGTTGGGGACACCATTTGGATTATTTTAGAAGAAATGTCCACATCTAGCCCTTTATCTGAACATTAACTGAGGAAATTAGTACTAGGGTATACCCCTTCAAATTTCCTCCTCCTTGTAGTTGCATGCTGTCTTCTACTGCTCATTGGTACTTCTGGCCTGTTTCAATTGTCATCACTCATTAACATTCATGTATCCCAG
>NW_006441076.1:515658-517788 GCF_000325575.1 Pteropus alecto
GCAGGAATCAAGACAGATTCCAGCTCTGACATACTGGCAAAGATTCAGTGAACCAACAGAGTAGTCAAGACACATAGCTTCCCAGAATTCACCAGTAACATTACTGAATGATGCAGGAGGGACAGCTATACTTGGCCTAATAGTAGTGGGGAAATTCTATGGAATGGTGGGTATTTCAAGTCATTTCATCTAGTAGATAACCCCATTCAGATAACCATACAATTTGTACCTGTTAGAGGTGTTTCAGAGATTTCCCAAGCCTATTAATGTGAGCTGTCCTGGACTTTCCATCCAGATTCCCCAGCTTTACTCCTTTTGATTCTTTCTCCATCATATACTAAACTCTATAACCAGAACGTTGACCACCAGCCTGCTGTTAGATTTACATGTGGTCTCTCTCATGGACCCTGGACATTGCTCTTTCCCCAGATCCTCATCCCTCACTAAGTGTCGTATCTGGCCCCATTCCCTGTCAAATGGTCATTTTGAAAAATCCTTGCTTCTCAAATTAAGCACTTTTGATTTCTAAAATATGTGTTTATGGCATTCACATACATTAATTTGTGAGAATATGAATTGGAAGAATATTTGGGGGTACGATTTTGGCAATATTTATAAAAATTTACAATCTTTAAACATTCTTCACTCTAACTCAATTTCTACTGTGGGGAGTCACTTATGGACATGTGAAATCATATAACAAGGAACAAGGACGTTTGTATACTTGGCAACAATGTAAGAAGTTGAGATTGTAAAGCGCTGGGAAAAACCGGGAGGTAACTGTTCACATAGCAATCACTGCAAATTCCTTGCTACAGTTTAGCAGAGAGTTCTGAGTTGTGAGAATCTCATTGTTCTGCTAGATAAGTAATCTGGCTAACCTTGGTTCTTGACTACTGTCTTTCTTATTGTAATGTTATAAATAGTGTGTTCTAAATAAACTCGGGGACACAGCTTGAATCTGTGCTCCCTCCTGCAATTCTGTCTGTCTTCTTTCTTTTTCTCAGTCCATGCTCCCGCTTTCAGGTACCCTCGATTACTTCGTCAGCTGGCTTCCGACAAGTGGCGCCCGAACAGGGACGTGAAAACGGGGGATAACAGCAGTGCCGCGGGGTAAGGTGTGCGCACACGGAATCTGAGGGACCTAAGAGTCCTGTAGGCGGCCAACTGTAAGTACACAGGAGTATTGTAATATAGAAACTGAAACAGAAACTTAAGAAGTAAAAATGGGCCAAGGAAATAGTCGACTGCTTTTTGTACATATGCTTAAAAATATGCTTAGAGTAAGAGGGGCCAAAGTGGGCCAGCAACAATTAACTAAGTTTTTGCAGTTTGTAGAAGAAGTATGTCCCTGGTTTCCGGAAGAAGGGACTATAGATTTAGAAACCTGGAAAAGGGTAGGACAAAAGTTACAAGACTATTATGATGCCCATGGGCCAAGTAAAGTGCCAGTGGATACTTTTGGATTATGGACATTGATAAGGGATTGCTTAGATCCCAGGCACGAGAGAACTCAATGGCAGGAACAAGGCAAGGATGCTTTTACTGGCCCTGAGGCTCCACCTAATCCTGATATTGCACCCACTGCTCCACTGCCTCCTTTTACTTCCCTCTTTTTTGATGAGAATGAGGAATCTTTAGATCCAGGAGATACTGCTCAGTTAGAGGATGAGACAGCTAAATATCATGAGGAAGAAGAGGTTGAACAATTAAAACAGAAATTGGCTAATTTGTCTTTGCAGATGCAAAAGCTGGCCATGGGGCCTCAGCCCTTAAAAGTGCCAATTTTTAAAGTTCCTCAGGATCCACCGAGGTCAGGGGGAAGGCTGACTCCAACTATAATTGTAGGCTTAGATCCCCCTCCTGTGAGTTTTGCCCCTGTTGGACCAATTGGCACACCCCTTTGGATTAATCAGAAACCAATGCCTCAAACAGGGTTGCAACAAGGGCTGCAGCAGGCTGCTTCACGGCTTTTAGGGAACCTAGAAGCCAGTTCTCCGCTGGTCAAACAGCTGGCTTATGAAAATGCAAATTCTGCCTATCAAACGACAATCAGAACTTTTAGAAAGGAAGAAGACGTAAGTGATTATGTTAGGTTGTGTTCTGACATAGGGCTGTCATATATGAAGG
>NW_006441076.1:518889-520143 GCF_000325575.1 Pteropus alecto
TACTTATGGACATGTGAAATTGTATAACAAGGAACAAGGATATTTGTGTATTTGGCAACAATGTAAGAAGTTGAGATTGTAAAGCGCTGAGAAAAACCGGGAGGCAACTGTTCACATAGCAATCACCGCAAATTCCTTGCTACAGTTTAGCAGAGAGTTCTGAGTTGTAAGAATCTCATTGTTCTATTAGATATAGTAATCTGGCTAACCTTGATTCTTGATTACTGTCTTTCTTATTGTAATGTTATAAATAGTGTGTTCTAAATAAACTCGGGGACACAGCTTGAATCTGTGCTCCCTCCTGCAATTCTGTCTGTCTTCTTTCTTTTCCTCAGTCCATTCTCCCGCTTTCAGGTACCCTCGATTACTTCGTCGGCTGGCTCCGACATTCTACCTTGCTATCAGAACAATAGGTCAGTAAGCCATGTTAAAAAAAAAAAAATTCAGTTCTGTAAGTCACAGCAACAAATGGGAAACAAATTTATGTCTATCAGAAGGAAATGATTAAATTAATTATGGCACATACATGTTATATATCTATATGTGTTGTCATAGAAAGATCCTACATTCATGTTAAGTGGGAAAGACATATGGCATAATAATATATCCCTACCCATTGTTTTAAAATCATAACATATTTTTATGAGAAAGCCTAGAATTAACTTTAAAATAATATACTAGGTTGTTATAATTGTGGCTATCTCTGAGACTGTGCCTGAATTATGAAGGAATATTATCAAGATAGAAATTGTGATTTGTCTATTTTTAGAACTTTTGCACTAAGAATATTTGTACTACCAGCTTTGTCCCTCTCTGTTGTTTCTCAAGTACTTTTAATTCATAATAATATACCAAAGTGGCACATTCTGGGTGACATTCTGATCCTCTACATACAGAAGAGCTGGAGTTGGACAAAAGTGCTAGCCCCTGAGCAGTCAGCTCTCTGGGGTTAAGGGCAGCAAGATCCTAGGTAAATGAAGCTCACAGACAATGCCCAAATTGTTTTTATCATTTTCACCTTCTTTAGATGCGCTTTTAGTACTTTGGATTCAAGGTCCTTTTTATCCCAATGGGCATTATGGAGCAGTGAGAAGAGAAATGAATCAAGAGACAGAAGGTGGGGCTCATCCTGGAGGAGTGGAACAGACCAGAAGTCTAGCCTCTGCTCTGTCACATATCAGACGTGTTAACTCAGGCACTTTTCCAAGTTTTGTAACTCCTAAGATCTTCATCTGAGGAGAGAGTCTGATAAGT
>NW_006441076.1:520183-527993 GCF_000325575.1 Pteropus alecto
AAGAGTGCAATGTAAAGCATCTGGGACAGTGCCTGGCATACCTTAGGACTTTAAAAGATGGCAGTTATTTACAGCAATGATTTTGACCACCAACCCTGCCACTCTCACCTAGGTGATTTTTAAAAATCCAGTATGTCTCATAGAGCGTGAACTACTACAAGACATGGAATATCAGATCAACAAAATGCTTCTTAGCAAGTAAACCATAGAAAATATATATCCTCAAAGGTTGTGTTCTTTAATAATGGGGAAGGGAATTTCTTCTACAGCTGGATGCAACTCGAAATTCCTCGAATTTCTGACAAATTCTTCATCTCCCTGGCTTCTGTTGCATTCAAACCACACCTATTTTAATTAATATCACACCCATCAAAACTATAAGCATTAGACTATTCCAAATTACACTGAAAATAACCTATTTAAAATATACCTTACATGTAGTAGACTCTGCCTCTCCCAGCTCAGGGCAACAAATGCTAACTCAGTGGATTGTGGGCACCTCGGAAAAGTATTGCTGTAATCTCTCAAAAAGTCTTTAAAGACAATATGCATAAAAGACTTTAGTTTGTAATAGCACTGGGGCAAGATCATAGAAAAACTTCCATTCCACTCCAGTGCAGATTTCCATTTTAAACCATGACCCCAAAGAAATTGTGACAAATAATTTTCTACTCCTGTTTTCCAGTCTAAATTCAGAGACCCACCATCTGTAGGTCTGTTCTCTAATTACCATGTCCTCAGGCTCTTCTTCCACTACCTCCAAATTTAAGATTAAATCTAAGCTTCCTCAAACCCCCAATTTCTTGCCCTAGTGCAACACCTACAATCTCATTTAAAAACTACCACTCACCTGCTAAACCTTCTTTCATTGCCCTCTCTATATAAAGTTATTATTATAAAACTGCCAATTCTAAAATTGAAAATTATAAAGGCATGTCCTAGGCCTTTTTTAGCCTCCAGAATAAATTCTGAAACATCTGGAGGACTAATGTCACAATTTCCAAATAGAAACTGTTCAATAAAGCTTGAAAAATAAAAGTTAACAGTGAGCACAGTAGCGAATTTATTGAAACTTATTTCTAACATATTCACAAACAAAAATTTCAAGCATATATCAATTAATTCTATAAAACAAAAAAGTTATGAGGTCAATAAACTGACAATTCTATATTTAATCTCTATTTCACAAACTCAACTATCATAAAACTTACACATTACAAAAAATCCCTATAGCAATGCCATGTTATTTTAATCCAGATGACAGCACAAGACAATATTGGTGTTTTTCAAAAAAAAGAAAAAAAATTACTATGAAACCTCATTAGAGCATGAAATGTGTGACCAATATCATTCACAAACTTGGAGATGTTGAAGCTACTTAAATCTATACTAAACAAATATCTGAGTAACACACGTCAAAACATGTAAGAATACATTTTCAAATTACGCATATAAAATAGGAACACGGGCACATGTACCGTGTTCCTTCCGGCTCCATCTCAGATCTAAATTCTAAGAACACTGACTGCCTCTTCAAACAATGCAGGGGGAAATTCTCCCTGACTGCCCTAGGTGTGGGAGAAGCTGCTAGACTTGGCGTTAGAACCGGCATTGCCCACAGAGGCAGAGACAGCCCCGGCTGAAATATGGGCGCGGGCCCTCTCCTCTTCATCTTGCAAAGCCTCTTCATACTGAGATGGGAAAGAACTTGGGTCAGTCTCGTGAACCTTGGCCAGGAACTCCAGGACTTGCATCTTGGTGACTTCGGCGTGGGCTCTCGGGCCCCAAAGGAACTCAAATTTTGCAGGATCACTGTTGGCCACCCGCCGGTACTTCAGGTATTTTTCCTTCACAAAAACTTTGGTGATGAGCTCCCTGGGCTCTCCGAAGATGAAGTGCTTCCTCCCAGAACGTATCCCCGTCAGGCTCAGAACTTCCCAGACTTCCTCTTCGGTGGCACGGTTGCCCCTCATGAAGATCACACTCAGGATGAGGATCAGGATGCCGGTCTTAGGCACACCCTTTTCACCATGCAGCATCCCATCATAGGTGAGGCCCATTTTGATGAGGAGGACATAGCAGTGGTTGGTGGGATCCACTTCCTTCACATCGAAGCCAAAGATCATCTCCATGTACTCACAGGCTTTCTGGAAGATCTCAACGAAGTGGCCTTCGTACTCTTTGATGACGCAAAAAAATTGGTTATCGGCTCTTTCGTTTGATACTTGAACAGCATGAAATTCACCAGCAAAGCTGCATTCTTGTCGATGGCATCTATGGGCACATTCTTGGGGCCTGGCCCGGCCCATGAGGTGCTAGCGTTCCCCTTCTGGCCACCGGAGCCCTCATCCGATTTGCTCAATGAGGTGGCCGCGGTGGCAGTGGAAGACGAGTGTGACCTCTGAGGACCCTTAGGAGCATGAGGTGTACCAGCACCAGGAGCCTCCTTCGAATTGCCAGGCACTGGAGGATGGGAGGAGAGATGGGTCTCCTCCAGAGCCTTGGAGACCTGTGCAACTTCCAGGCCTTGCATCGCACTGTGGCTCCGAAGGGATTGCTTGGGTGAGCACTGTGGATTCTTCTGACGAAAAGGCATGACGACTCGTGGGTGGCGGTAAACAGGAGTGTGAATAGGATGGCGGGCAATGGAGAATCACTGGCCTGAGAGAGAGAAGCCAGATGTGAGTTGTCTCAGCCACTAAGCTCAACTCTGGGGGCTCTGATGAAAGCTACCTCCAGGAGACCTCTCCTGACCTCCTGGGTGCTGTGTTACCCAAGAACACGAAGGAGGAATTCTGAATACTCCTCAGGGAGAAGTCGACCTACCAGGCTGGGAATGCTCAGAGATGACAACAGGCAGGTGTGGTTGGGCTCCGTAGAGCCATTTCTGTTCTGAGGAGTGTGGTCCCTTCAGTGCTCACTCCGGTTCATTACCTAGGCAGTCCATAGGGCCTGGGTCACCGCCCCCCACCCCCTCCCATGCTAAATGAGGCTGTCCCCCTAAGACCAAATCACATCTTTTTTCAGTCCTCATTCTGAAACCGTATGAAATCCTGCACTGCCTGGTCACTCCACCCACTGCTGATCTCAACCCGGTCCCTTCGGACCCAAACTGCCATCTCCTTAGGATCCCAGTGTACCAAGTAAACTGTTGTGACTACCGGCCATTCTTTTCTGGAACCTCCCAAGGATGACGAAAGGGGCCAAGCCGGTAGCATAGGATCCCATCTTTACTCAAGTGGATGGTCTTTGCTCAAAAGAGGTCTACACCTTGACCTTTGACAATATATGAAACTCCTCCCCTCTGCTGACCTGATGTGGCTGCCTCACACTAAACACTAAACATCTGTCCCTGTGACCACCAAGGATGCATTAAGGGGCCGTCACATCCACATTTTTCCAAGTGTGACAGCAGGATGGGGCTCTGCTGAGATCATTCTGTTGGACGGTGGGTGTCCGCATCAGCCTCATTTAAGGTCCTTCCCTTGACTAACGATAGGTCCTGTGATCAGATGTGAAGAATAAGCTTCACCCAAAGTTCAAGGAACAGGAAATAAGGCCATATCTCAGCCACACAGCTCTGTCCAGGGCTTGCCAGGGATGACAGCAGGACTAAGCAGAGTTATGTTTGGCTCCTGACTTAAGGAATGGGTGGTTTGCTCAGCCCTCACTCACTCACGGTCTTTACTTTGGCTACTGCTCAGACCTCAGTCCCCACCTTCTGGTTCCTAACGCCACCCCTGCCAGAAAAGGGCCTATTCTCATTGAGACGACTGGGAAGGAGAGACGAGATGGGCTTGTCTTGGGGGTCTTCACCTGTAAGCCTGGCATGGCTTGGGACTCTTTTAGACACGAGTTTGCCCATTACGGTCAGGCACGCTTACCAGTGAGCGAACACTACAGAAGAGCAACTGGCTGTCTCATCGCGCTATCACTGCTCGGGAACTCCCAAGGGTTCCCTGTGATGTGCGTGACCACCCTTTCATGTGGTCAGTTTGCCCTTCAGACATAACACAATGACACGTGCCAGGGCCTGGGACCCTCCGCCCACTGAACAATCTATTCGGAACAAACCCTTCACCTTCCCGGACCCAAAGTAGCAAGGGAAGGGTCACCTCTGGCTGCCATCCCTTCCCTGGGCTCTGGGGGCTGACGGCAGGGCAAGGGGCTGGAGCGCCCTCTGCCATGGTTTGGTTAGTCCCATAATACTCGCAAGCGCTCCTCAAATTGAATACAGGCTGGTCCCATGTCCCTGCCACCTACTACCTGAGGCACCAACTTCCAATGGAGGCCCTCCTCTCTGAGACCTCGACGTGGGAGGGCCACCTCAAGCACAGGGCTACCAAGGCTGAAAAAAGGGGCGAGACAATGATCTACGCCCTCTGCCCCGGGGGTCAACGCAACCCCAGAATTCACCGGGGTCGACGGAACCCTAAGAATTCACCAGGGTCCTGCCAGGAACTCCAGCAGGGCCTGGAATTCCCTGCTTTGCGGACGTGGCACTGCCTACCTCAGGCTAAGGGCTCACCTCTCTCATAGGCCAGAAGCACAAATCAGCAACATTTAGTCCGCCCCTACACGGGGCCACCCCTGGACTCCCGGGGCTTCCCAGGTCAGACAGACAGACCTAGGCTCAGGGAGGCCACCACTATATGGAGTAGGTAGGGGGGACCCCTCAGTCCTTGCTCAGGGGTAATTTCAAGAAGACTGGCAGGTCTAAAGCTCTCACTCCTCCCCAAGCCCAACCCCCCCCGCCCCACCCACACACGCGCATGCGCAGAAAGGCCTTCCTCAGCTCTCCAGGAAGTGTGGAGTAGTCGCGTCACAGGCCTCCCAGGCCCTTCAGACAGGCCCAGGTTCAGGGAGGCCACCACTATCTGGAGTGGGTGGCCCCTCGATCCTCTCTCAGGGGCATTTTCATGAGGACTGGAAGGTCCAAGGCTCTTACTCAGTCCCAATTCCCGGCCCCATCCCCTCACGCATCCGCAGAAAAGCCATCCCATCGGCTCTCCAGAGGAAGTGTGGGGTAGTCACCTCGCAAGCCTCCCAGGTGGGGGTGGGGCTCTTGTCTACTCGACTCCCTCTTTTCTGTGGTGGGCGTTGCCCTGAGTCCTCATTTAGAGACCCACCTGACTCCTGACAGCACACGGACACCGCCTTGCCCAGGTTGGAATCCACCGCGCCTCGGCTTGAAGCCTTCTCAGTCCGCACAGTCTGAAACAGGATATCGGGGAGCGGGACTTCTGGTTATCCTGTCTGTGGCTTGTGCCACCAACCGCAGGGGCGGGGCTCCATGCATGCTGCTGTTTGCTGGAGGATTTGTTTCCTGTTCCCTGCTCACAGTCCTCACTATGATTTCTACACCTATATATTATACAACAATATTTAACTAATATCACTGATTTCTGTTCTTTCTTTTGTAATTGATAAGTTATAAAATTTTCTGCCTTCAGATCTTTGTAAGAATTGGGTTTTGAGTTGGTTTTTCTGTCTTCTATGTCATGCATTTATGTTTACCTTTGTTATTTCATACGTTCTTTTTTGAGCTTAATGTTCCATTCCTTCTCTAGCAGTTTTTAAACGTTTGGATATTTCAAGTATTTACTTTTTTCTAGAAATCATCATAAAGTCTATAAATGTATCTAGGAATATCACTTGATCTATTTTACATAATTTGTCGTGAAGGACATATTACTTACATGCTTAAATTTCTATGATATATTTAAACACTACTGAGTGGAGAAAATTATCTTGTGTAAGCTGTGAAGAGGAAGAGAAAGATTTTTTTTAGATACCATTTCAGTCTGGGGTGTTTTACTATTTTGGTTATTAATAATAGAAGAGACAGGAAAAGTATTGATAGAGAATGTTAGTAAGAAAGTTGAATTTAGGAATTGAAGCACGATTTAAATATAAAGATCAGTTAATATAATTGGCCATTCATAATAATCAGGTAATATCCATGAGTTTAAATATATAAATCAAGTGCACTTAACACAGGAAATTACTTACGTTAGTGATGCAGAAACGAAATGGGAGAATCTGGAATATGAATGTTTAGCAACTTGTGAAAGTCAGTGCCACATCAAATTTAATAGGAGAAATAGAAGAGATGGTGCTACAGGAGCATATAAGTTGAAGTCAACAGAAGCTGGAACCTTTGTGGTCTAATTTGATGGGGGCTAGAATCAAGGGAAGGTGTATCAATTGAAGCAGAAGCTACCTAAAAAACAGAGGAAGAAGTATAATTCTAGAGACTCCCCTCTTCCTGGGGTCTAATTTTCTAGTGGTGTCTCCTTTTGTCTGAACTGAGTTGGCATCTAGATGTTGAAAACCCTAGGAATTGGGTTTAAGACACTATTTAGAAGATAAAGTGCAGAGCTAGGGTGATGAATGAATCTAAGTATAAATAGGTCAAGGACTGACATACCACATCAATAGATTAAATGAAAAAAATAATATCTAAATTGATAGAGAAAAGTGTTTCATAAAAATAATCATCATTCATTCTTAATATATGTTCTCAAAGTAGAAATTGGATATATACAAAAAAACTTTAGAGTAAAAATCATACTTCATGTGGAAACCTTGAAACTTTTTACTTTAATATTGATAAGTAGACAAAAATGCCTGTTGTTACCATTTCTATTCAACATTTAAAAAGATACTATATAGGAAAATAATTGGAAACAGAAGTAATCAGAGAGATAAGAATCAGAAAATAAGAAATATTGCTAGTACAATTAAACATGAATACAGTGTTTATGAGAAAAATCTAAAAAACTATTAAATTAATAAAAACATTTTTAAATAAAATTTCTGGGAATAAGACCAATACACAAAAATGCAGTTCTTTTGTAGCAACAAACAGTTAAGAAGATGAAAATAAATAAAAATTAAGTTGTTAATTACCATAATAAACACTTGATTCCTAAAAATAAATTAAAAAGTATAAGAACTAAGGAAAAAATTATACTGCTATTATTTAATTGGAATTACTGAAGACCTAATTAAATGAAGAAATATTATATGTTTTTAGATGGAAGATTCAATATTGTAAACATGTTAATTCTCCCCGAATTTATTTATTTATTTATTTTTTGACATTTTGAGTGATATGTCACTTTTTTTTAAAATTAATTAATTTATTTTTTCTGGTGACATTGGTTAATGAAATCTAACATGTTTCAGCTATACATTTTAACAGTAAGGCATATATATATTTACATTGTGTGTTCACCTCCCATAGTTAGATTTCTTTCTGTCTCCACATATTTGACCTCTTTTACCCCATCCACCTCTCCCCTCCCCCTCCCCTCTACTATCTGAGAACAGCAGTCTATAGTCCCTATTGTTCATGTCCATGAGTTTCCATTTGTCCTGTTCATTTGTTGCTTTTAGGTTTATCTTCTACATATAAGTGATATCATGTGATTTTCCACTTTTTCTGTCTGGCTTATTTCACTTAGCATGATTATGTCGAGGTCCATTCTTGTTGTCGCAAATGGCAGTATTTCATCGTCTCCTTATGGCTGAGTAATATTCCATTGTATATATGTAGCACTGCTTCTTTATCTAGTCATCTATTCTAGGACACTTCGGTTCCTTCCATGTCCTGGCAACCGTGAATAATGCTGCTATGAACATCGGTGTGCAAAAATCTTCAGAGATGAGTTTTCAAATCTTTGGGATAAATACCCAGTAGAGGGATTATTGGGTGGATTATATGGTAGATCAATGCTTAGTTTTGAGAGAAAACTCCATGCTATTTTCCATAGTGGTTGTACCATTTGAATTTCCACCAGGCGCA
>NW_006441076.1:528641-534433 GCF_000325575.1 Pteropus alecto
CAGGGGTGCCTCCAGCCTCGTTCTTTTTACTCAGGATGTCCTTGGCGATTCGGGGTCTTTTGTGCTTCCATACAAAACTGATGGTTTTTTGTTCCATTTCTATAAAAAATGCTGATGGGATTTTGATGAGAATTGTATTAAATTTGTATAATGCTTTAGGTCATATGGTCATTTTAACTATGTTGATTCTTCCAATCTAAGAACATGGAATAGCTTTCCATTTCTTTGTATCTTCTTCGATTTCTTTTAATAGGGTCTTATAGTTTTCATTATATAGGTCCTTCTCATGTTTCTTTAGATTTATTCCTAGGTATTTTATTCTTTTAGTTGCAATTGCAAAACAAATTTTTTTTCACTTCTTTTTCTGACTCTTCGTTATTAGACTATAGGAATACCATGGATTTTCAGACATTGATTTTGTATCCAGAGACTTTACTGTATTTGCTTATAGTTACTAGTAGTGTTCTTGGGGAGTCTTTAGGGTTTTCTATATAGAGAACCATGTCATCTGCAAATAGTGACAGTTTGACTTCTTTGTTTCCTATTTGGATGCCTTTTATATCTTTCTCTTGCCTGATTACACTCGCTAGACTATTCATACATAGACTATTCACCAGGCTAGACCATATCCCAGGTAACCAAAAGACCTTAAAAATACCTCTAATGTTATATTGAATAGCAATGGCATTAGTAGAATTCTCCCTCAATGTAATCTACTAATGATTGTAATCCTTCTTCCTCAATAAAGCTACATAATTTTTGCGTGTGAATGTTTATGTACATGTGTATATGTGTGTGACTCTTGACAATGCAATTCTAAGATTTAAATCAACTTGCAAATCACTATCAATAGTCCACACACTCTTGAGAAAAAAGAACAGATATTACACTAAGGGTTATGAAAACACTATAATAATAAGAGTTTGTCATAAAGACATAGGCATAGAAAAGCAGACCAAAATAACTGAATAACATATTCCTCAACAGACCCACTATACATTGTCTCCTGATTTATAAATGTGCTATTACAGAGAAGTGAGAGGAAGAACAGCTTTCGATAAGAAATTACAGTAGAACATTTTTATTTCCATATTAAAAGCAAAATGTGACTAAAACCCTACCTCATACTTAATACGATTTCCAATTCCAAGTGGTTAGAAACCTATTTTAAAATTTTTACTCTGAAAATTTTTATACTTTCATTAAGAGAAGGGAATACCACTTTACCAGATTAAATGAAAAAAATTATACCTAAATTGTAAAACTAGTTTATAAAAAATCAGCATTCATGCATGATAAAATGATATGTTCTCAAACTAGATAAAAGATGTCTACAAAAACCCAACAGTTAACAATATATTTAATATCAAATCACTGAGAATTTTTACTTTAATATTGGAAAGGAGACAAGGCTGGCTGCTATCACCATTTTTATTTAGTATTTTCACTACATAGGGAAGTAATGGAAACAGAAGAAAATCATAGGGATTGGGATTGGAAAATAAGAAACAAAAGTAATATCATTAAAAGATGATTAGAATGAATATGAAGAAAATTTTCTAATGATAATTTATTAAATCAATAAAAGCATTTATAAACATTGCTGGGTATAACATAAATATGCAAAAATATACTTCATATTTGTGGCAACAAAAAATATGAAAATAAAATTAAAATATAACTTGTAAATAAATTAGCATAACAAAATACCTGGTACCTAAATATAATTCTATAAGTGTATCAACTCAATGGAAAGTCTTCAAAACAAAGAAAATTATTAGTGAAAAAAGGAACTGTCATATAATAATGAATGAGTCAATCTACTAAAAAGCATAACAATCTTAATATGTACGCCCTCAAGGAATAGATTCAAAAACAGAAAACAAAAACTGAGAGAACTGAATGGACTTGTAGACAAATCCACATTTATAGTCAGGGATTTAAACACCTCTAAAGGATCGACAGTAACAATAAGAAGGAACCCATAAAAGATATAGAGTACATAAATATAGGATAAAGTATATAGAGCTGAACAGCACCACGATTCAACAGGATACAATTAATGTTTATAGAGCAAAACCCAATATAACAGAACACACATTGTTTTCATTCATGCATAGACTATTCACCAGGCTAGACCATACCCCAGGTAATAAAAAACCTTAAAAAAGTTAAAAGAATAAAATCATAGTATTCTCTAAACATGATGCAATGAAACTAGAAATCAATAACAGAAATATAACAAAAAAATCTTGAAACCATTGGAAATTAAACAACGTATCTTTAAAGAATTTATGAGTCAAAGAGGATTTCTCAAGGTCAATTTAAAAGTATGGTCAAAGGAATGAATGAAAAATGAAAATATCAAAATCCATAGAATGCAGGTAATGCAGTAATTACAAAAATATATAGCACTAACTGCTTATGCTAGTATATTAGTTTACCTTCTTACCTTAACAAATTGCTATAAATTTAGCAGCTTAAAACACAAATGTGTTATTATGTCACTACTTTTATTATGATGCATCCTTTTTGTATAACTTCATTTCTAAATACCCAATACAATAACCAATACAATTAATCTTTTATTGCTCAATATTTTATAGGATTTAAGTTAGTTTATCCAACAAAAGCATGTGGCTAACTTCTGCTAAAGTTTCTATGACAAAAATTTGTTGATCTATCACTGATTTACAGTTAGGTTAATAGTTCCAATATCATGATTCCAAAAAAGTAAATTTATAATGATTGTGTTTTCACAGCATGGATGCTTTCAATATACTATTAAACATAGACAACTAGGATTATGGGACATTGCCTTTATAATTGCCTTAGAGCTTAAGTGTATTGTGTTTTTTTTAAATATAAATAATCAAGGAAGTAATTAAAAAATGATAATTCATACCTGTTTCAGATCAGAACACTTCTTAGCACAGTTTCTGAATCAAATTTAAGAGCTATATAAATTAGTAAATCATTTTAAACTGCACTTATGGAAGTGAGATTTTACTTCAATTTCACTTGTGCAAATTTAATTTATTTAGTGTATTGTTCTAATGCCTCTGTAAATTTTAACCAAAACTAATATATAGAGATACTAACATTTTTTTTTTCAGTGAGTTTAATAGTTTAATCCTACATACGTAGTTTTGGATGTTGCAACACTCAAGAGCATGCCTCAATCTCTTGTGATAGTATCATGATTCATTTTCTTACTCAGTAATAAAGTATCAGAGTTTTTGAAATATGCATTTATTTTTATTGAATTGAAGCAGATTCAAAAGTTTCCTGATAATGAGGTAACTCTCACTTGCTTGTATTTTATACACACATGCACAAACACAGACTTGCACACACACATAAATGCCACATTCTTCTCCCCAGGCTCAGGCACACATTACAGTCTTAGTTCTATTTTCCATTTCTCCTCACTTCCAGAGTCTAGGAAAGGAATCACACTGTGCTATAAAAGGGGAAAGCAAACAAAAATATCTTTTAATAGAAAAAATAAACATAAATCACTCAAAATTTTAAATTCACAGTAGAGAATAACCAATACAATGCAAATGATAGTTTTAAGCACCATAATTTTGAAGCTGAATTAAATGAAGAATATATATAGCACATTAGAGAAGTTGTATAAAGTCTTATCATTCAGCACCTCAGTCATTAACTGGGTGGGTAATAATTACCATCTGGTCAAATGCCTGAAATCTCAAAATGAAATGTGTGTTCTCATTGATTAGAGCAATGCTAAAGAAGAATACTTATTGATTATAAATTTGTAGTTTGAAGGTTAAATATTGATATCTAAGCAAGAGAACAGATATTAGAGATCAACTAGGCTATAATGAAATGACTACAGCAGCTTGGAAAGCAAAGGAGATGGTCTGGCATCACTTTCAATAGAAATATGGCAGTAGAGGGTGAGATTATCTGGGGACATTAAATAAAATAAGATAAAATTAACCATTAACCAGGAACTACGAAATACCAAGTGTAGCATAAGGCAGCCTTATCCTAGTTAATTTTTCAAAGATAGATGATCATTTTCAGAATATTTCCATTGGATACAAGCAAATGATAGGAACATAGACAAACTTTGTATTACACTGTGCCATTCCTTTCCAATGTTGGTAAAATCCATCTAAAACGTCTCTGATCAATATCAATAATACACTTGCAATGGTAAAATTGTCAAAAGGTTTCCATCATCTTCGAAAACAGTTCCTGATCTCTGGGCTGCGGATACCCGAGGGGCATCAGAAACCCAGGAAATAGTTTAGGTTCTACATTGCCTTTCGGACATCAAACAGTCTGACAAACAATTTGCCTAACGTTTGTGTATGTATGTATGTATGTATGTATGTATGTATGTATGTATATATGTATGTATTTATAAATCTTCCAATTTATTTACAGATATGGAGAGAAAAACTATCTCACTTTTAAGTCTTCTTTAATAAAAATGGCAGCACAGTGTGGTCATAAACGAAAACTGTTGCCCAGTCTTAGGATGAAGGAGACAAAAGAGAGAATCAAGGACAGTGAATAACTAAAAAACTCATGACTTGTTTGCAGAGGCAGCCTAACATATTTTTAAACATGGTACACAACTTAAAAATTATGAGTTGCTTATTTCTGGAATTTTCATTTAATATTTTCAGATGGTAGTTGATCACAGGTAACTGAAACGGTGAAAATTAAAACTGTGGATAAGCGGGGACTAATGCAGGTTTTTAGTCATAGAGCTAGGATTCACTGATGGACTTGGGAACTGGAAAATAATCTCAAAATATAACAAACACTGAAGTTAACAGTTATCAAGAGAATAACAGAGCATGTAGGTGGGAGGAAAGAGAGTCATCAAAGATAATATAAAACTGAATCAATTTGCATGTCCTTTTCAATTAACCGAATGATTAGGTTTGAAGTTTTACTAACGACTTTAAGGGCTTTATTTGGGAGTTTAATAGGATACAGGGTATGTTATTAACAATATATAAGAAATACTCCATTAATCACAACAAACGAATCAACAAAAAAATGCTGCCATTTTTGAAACCATGTGCTAGTTAGAATCAGAACATGACTTCCGTTAACAAGGCTCGAAGTTATCTTTTTTATGATTAAAATTTTCAAATGTTTATAGCAAGGTACAGAGATTGATCTATAAATGCATAGGATCCTATTCACATGCATATATGATGCTTTTTAGTTCTCTTTCTTTTCAAAGGATTTTAGATGTCTCACAATGCCATAAGTCACCTCGTCCTATTAGTTATTTCATCAAAAATCACTCCTTATCTATCCATTTCTTTTTTATTTTTTCTAACTCCTACTACTATACTTTTTTGCAGCATCAATCTGCTAGAGTTTATTTACTGCTCTTGAAATTTGCCCTTTCTCCTTTCATAATCACTTTATACATGTATATCTTATCACTTCCATCTGATTGAAGATTCCTTAAAAGCAGAGATGAGAACACAGCACATAAAAGATACCTGGACATTTTGACTGCATATATGGAATTGAATGGATGAATGGAAAGATGAATGGATGAACGAATGGAGAGAATATGACATCTCCATTCAAGATATATACTTTTTTTTACCTTCATATATTCTTTAAAAAATCTTTTTTATAAAAAAATAACTGACAATACTAGTTTCAGGTGTACAACATAGTAATTTGATATTTACATACATTACAAAGTGATCACCATAAGTCTAGTTCTTGTCTATCACCATACAAAGTTATTACAGTATTATTAACTATATTCACTACACTGT
>NW_006441076.1:534467-554378 GCF_000325575.1 Pteropus alecto
ACTGGAAGTTCCCTTAATTCCCTTCACATATTTTGGCATCCCCCAGCCCATCTCTCTGCCAATCATACATTATTTGTCTTTCTCTGACATATCATGTAGCATAACACTCTTCAGGTCTATCCATGTTGTTGCAAATGGCAAGATTTCATTTTTTTTATGGCCAAGCAATATTCCGTTTTGTGTGTGTGTGTGTGTGTGTGTGTGTGTGTGTGTGTTTACCCCACACACATGGACACTCCACATGTTTATCCATTCATCTATTAATGGACATTTAGGTTGCTTCCATCAAGATACATTTGAATTACCAAAAAAGATTGTTTTGTATTCATCAGCAAGGACCCCAAAAGTGTAACATTCAATCCCTATAGGTCACAAGAGGCAATATGAGGAGGATGTAACCTCAGGTTAGGTAGCTGAGACAGATACTGTAGGAGGTGACAAACATAGGCACTCAGCTAGCTGACCACACTTCTCGTGGTTGGGCAGTGTGTCCTTCATTGAAGAGCCACTAAGAGGTGCTGCTCATGTCTTCCACATTAATCAATTCACTTTTTTTTAGTGTGATAAAAAAAATCTAACATCAATTTACCCTCAACAATTTTTAATTGTACAGTACAGTATTGTTAACTTTGTGCACAATATTGTACAACAGATCTCTAGAACTATTTGATCTTGCATGACTGAAACTCTGTATCTATGAACAACTCTGTTTCCCCCTCTCTCATTCCCTAGCAATCACTATTGTACTTTCTGTTTCTATGAATTTGATTATTTTGTATATCTCACAGAAGTATAATCATATATTATTTTTCTTTTTGTGATTGTCTTTTTTCACTTAGCATAATGTCCTAAAGTTTCATCCATAATGTAGCATATGCCAGAAATTTCTTCTTTTTTTAGGCTATATAATATTTTATCCTATGTATATACCACATTTTCTTTATACATTCATGCTTTTGGGCTACTTCCATATCTTATCTGTTGTGAATAATGCTGCAAAATTCGGGTATGCAAATATGTCTTCAGGATCCTCTTTTAAATTCTTTTAGATACATACCCAGAGGTGGGATTGTTAGATCATGTGGTAGCTCTATTTTTTGAGGAAATTCCATATTGTTTTCCATAATGGCTATACCATTTTACAACCTTACCAACACTGTACAAAGATTCCAGTTTCTCTATATTCTCACCAAAAGTTATTTTCTGTTTCTGTTTGTTTGTTTGTTTGTTTTTTCTTTTTAACTAGTAGCAATCCTGAAGGGTGTAAGTTGATATCTCATTGTGGTTTACATTTCCCTGATGACTGGTGATGTTAAGTGTTTTTTCATATGCATGTTGGCCATTTGTATATTCTTTTCAGAGAAATCTCTATTCTTGTCTTTTGGCAAATTTTTCATTGAGTTGTTTTTGTTGTTGCTGGGTTGAGAAGTTCTTTATATGTTTACTCCTTGGTATAATGTTTATGAATATTTTCTCCTATTTTGTACGTTGGCTTTTCACTCTGTTGATTACTTCCTTTGCTGTGTAAAGATTTAAGTTTGCTGTAGTCCCATCTATCTATCTTTGTGTTTGTTACCTGTGCTTTTGGAGTCACATCTCAGAAACCATTGCCTATTCCAATGTCCCGAAGCTTCTCTCATGATTTCTTTTAGGAGTTTTATAGTTCCAGTTCTTACATTCAGTTCTTATAGTTGTTAATCTATTTAGAGTTAATTTTTGTATATGGTGTAAGATAAGGGTTCCTCTTCATTCTTTTGCATGTATATCCAGTTTTTCCAACACAATTTGTTGAAAAGACAATCCTTTCCCAATTGTGTAGTCATGACATAATTTTCAAAGATCACTTGACCATATACCTAAGGTTTGATATCTGAGCTCTCTATTCCATTCAAATGATCTATTTATCTATCTTTATGCCAGTACCATATTGGTCTCATTACTGTAGATTTATAATATTTATAGATGCAATATTTATTTGCAGCTTTGTAATATTTATATTTATTACTGTAGCTTTGTAATACTTATAGATAGATGGAGGAATCTGAAATGTTGAATGTACACACCTAGAAGCCAAGCTATGTTTAAAAGCAAATCTAAACTTTCAACACATTCTTAGTTTGCACTAAGAATGAAGTTTCCAAAGGATGAAAACATTCTAGAGTATTCCTCTTCTTAATTCTTAAGGGAGCTTTGAGTACCTCAAAAGTTGCTTCTGGCTATGTGGTAGTGTTCCTTAGATGCACTTAACTCACTTCACGTATTTTAAAAAATATGTATTTAATTCATGCATCTAAGAAAGATACATTAAGCACCAGGTATTAATTTATCTACATTAATGTTACTATGCTAGTGTCAACCTGAGTGCATGCCAAGTGATTTAACTCAGGGTCGGATTCATCCTCTTCTGGTCTCCTCTATGTGATGCAGGTTCTTATTTCTTTCAAAAACAGTAAAATATCTAGAAGAGGCATATTTCAAATACATTAATAAATACTAAAATCTGACCCAACATGACCAGATACACCCTTTGCAAATACCATACTATGCACTGAAATTTTTTAAATAATTTCCATTTGAGTGACAATGCCTTATCATATTGAGACAAGCAGAGGAAGGTTTATTATGCATCCAAAAGTTCTGATTCCTTAACAAGGTTGACAAAATATTACTGCTATAAATAAGACAGTAAGTATAATTGAGAGTTTTACATTGGTTTTAACATCAGATTTAAGCATTTATAAACATACTTCTCATCGGCATAATATTCCATACTTTTACGATACTCTGAGCATTGCTTTAGCTTTAAAGTTAGAATAGAATGCTTAATAATCATATTATAAATAAAGCGTAAATTATAATTTAAACTCCCTATTAACTAATATATTAAAATATATGTGCAAGATTCCATTTATATGTTTTTTTGTTAAGTCAGGAAAAATTTATATAATCCTGTACATTAAAAACAGGAACTTTCAAAAGAACCAAGATTGTGCCAAATTGATTTAAAGAAAAGCCCAGGAATTCCTCATCCATGAGCAGGAAAAGCACTAACTGATAATAGTTTAGAGTGGATAACTAAGTCAGGTACAATCCAGGAGTGTGTGTGCCAAGAAATTCAGAATGGAGACACTTTAGTGACAGCTTTTCTCTTAATGACACGGAAGATTTTGAATATCAGCCAACTGCAATGTGTAAGACCACTGCTCCTGATGTTATTAAACATAGTTACTTAATATATATATATATTATATTTATAAAATGTATATTTTATGTTTATAAAATATAGATATATAAAATATATATATATAAAATAACTATGTTATTTTTTGGAAACACACTCAGGTTTCATATGAAAAAAGGTTGATATTCAGAATAGTTAGCTTGCATTGCAAATGAATACTACACTGTAAAAGGAAACTATAGACAAATTGCACAGGATCTTGAAGAATGCTGATTGTGTCAGGCAATAACCTTTGGTTACAAGGTCTTGAGTAGATACAAAGTCCAGAGGGAGTAGGAAGGCATCCTAGACATCAGGTATGGGCACTGAGGAGAGTGGCCAGTTACTAACTAGCAAAGAAGTATGTCAAGATTTTATCCACTGGAAAATATATATCAACTGTGTGTCAGCTGAACAATAGCCCTGAGTGTAGTTCAACCTCATCTACCAAACATCACCTGTACTATTCTTATCATGCATCTCTAATTGGCCTCTCATTTAGAATATGTGTATTAACACATTGATCAAAACACCAAAGTCTTACTATGTAAGAAATGGATTCTCACAACTTAAATATAATTTTATACCAGTTTCTTAATAAACTGATCATGTAATAGCAAAAAGAACCTGGTTGATAAAGTTGGTTCCCATGGCGTTGCAGGTTACCAATACTGAAAGTACTATGTGTAAACCAAATTTAACAATTAAATAAATAGATAGATGATAATGGATACAGTTGTTTCATTGTCGAATTGGAAGATTACAGAAAAGCAATGAGGAAGGGTTAGAATGATATGAAGTGTATTGAGTTAGAACTGGAGATATCAGAAAGAACTCATATTTTAGCTTAATATAGATATGGATGAATACATATAAAATACTTATAGGTATGTGTATCTTGTAGGGGTTATTATACATACATATGTTTTCTTGTTCTGTCAGATGAGAGGGCCTGGAAGTATTGACACCCCAGTTGCCATGGCACCTATTCTCCAATAAATAATATCAGTCTCCAATTAAAGGAACCAGGAGTCTTTGGAGAAATGGCCAATTCTAGGGTTGGGACAAGAAATATACATAATAACTGTGGAGCATCTTGTAGTGGTAGAAATTATGGAAATTCTCAAAAATAACCACAAAGATAAGAATGTGTCAAAGGGACGAAGGAGGCAACAGAAAGACTTCCCAATAGCCAAAGCTGGAACAATTCTGAGCAACAAAATACATAAAGTAGTATAAGATTATAATCCAATGTATAAAATAAATGTTCAAGAATCTGTAGTGACATGAATAAATGATTGAATAAATAAATAAAAGAAAGAAAACGGACAAATCTTTCCAGAACAGTTCTAAATAATTTATGTGAATACTCAGGCTCCTCCAAGAGATGGCACAAAACTCTACTCCGTAAGTTGAGGCAGAGCATGATGACTTCATTCTAAAGAGTACAATATAGAAAGTAGGAAAAAAGTGTAATTTCAATGGAGAAACCTGACAAACAGTATCTCAGTTAGGTGATGAAGGTTAACATTAACAGTAGCAAGTCCTGGTGATAGCATATTTGGTTGATATGATGTGATGAAAATGGTATTTTACCTGAGTGGTCTTCTGCCCTAAAACCTATGATTCAAGTCTAATCATGAGAAACACATCAGACAAAACCAAATTGAAGATCACTCTACAAAGTACCTGACAAATATTCCTCAATACTTTCAAAGTCATCAAAAACAAGGTGAGGCTGAGAAACTGTAAAGCCAAGTGGAGCCTAAGGAGACATGATAACTAAATGTAATATGATATCCTAGAAAGGACTCTCAAAGAGTAAAACAACATTAGGACAAATCTAAGGACATTTGAAAAGAGTATAAGCTTTAGCGAAAAATAATATATCAATAACAGTGCATTAATTGACAAATGTGCCATACTAATGTAAAATGCTAACAATAGGGGAGACTGGATGTGAGTGATTTAGGAAATCTCTGTACTATTTCCAAAACTGTAAATCTAAAGCCGTTATAAAATGTTTAAAGATTACTAATATAAAAAACAGAAGGAGCAAAATATTGTACTAGATATAATAACACTAGATGTCAAATCTATTTTCTCTCAGCAACCTAAATGCCCATCAACGGATGATTAGACAACGAAGTTATGGTTCATATATACAATGGAATATTATTCAGTCATTAAAAAAATGAAATCCTACCATTTGCAACGACATGGATGGACCTAGAGGTTATTATGATGAATGAAATAAGTCAGAGAAAGATAAATACCATATGATTTCACTTATATGTGGAATCTAAGGAACAAAAAGAACAAAACTTATCAAAAACAGACTCACAAATATAGTGGACAATTTGGTGACAGAGTGGAGGGAAGAGTTGAGGGGCTGGGAGAATGGGGTGAAGGTTTAAAGAAGTACAAATTAGTAGTTGATAGATGGTCATAGGGATGGGGAACACAGCATAGGGAATGTAGTTCCATTAATGTAATGGCTAGGTGGAGAACCAGGGGAGAGAAACAGCAATCAGGGAGATCGTTTTATAAACTATATATATAAATGTCTAACCAATGTACTGTGTACTTGAAACTAATTAAAATAAATAAATAAATTTAAAAATTAGTTTCTCTCATCTATGAGCTTGTTGAAAGTACAAAAGATAAATAGCCAAGTAATGCTTCTCTTCCTCTGCTATAATTGAAGGACTATACTGTACAATGTGGACCTTTTGAAAGGACAAAGTTAAATAATACTTTTGAACTTCATTAGTTTATATACAAAGAGGGAATTATTAGTAGGAGAAACCGAATCTATTCTAATGTCAGAAGGATATGTATCTAGCCTAGAGATTCCCACAGAAACATCATTTCTAGTGCTAATATTATTTCCTGCAAAAATGTTTACCAATGTTTAACCTAATCCCTCTTGATAGCAATGTTTTTCTTGTTTAGTCTTCCTAGGTCCCATGCTTCACAAATTTTGTACACAGGAATCAACTGGAGGATATTTTAAAAATACAGATGCCAATTTCTTAGATCTGGAGTGGGATCTGAAATTCTGACTTGCAAACAAGCTCAAAGTCTGTCCTCAAACTAGCAACCTCAGCATGCAAATTTGCAGGTCTCACCCAAGACTTATCAGGAACTCTGAGGACAGGCTTCAGAATCAGAGCCCTCCAGTGACATGCACGGTATTTCTAATTGGGGATCTTTGTACCCAATTCTGATTCTTGGGTTTGTTGTCTGTGTGTTGGAAGTGGGAGGTTCCCCCACACCAATAATTCTCTGAGACTACCTGGATGTCCTAGAATTTAACTCGATTCTTACATTGTCTATGTAGAGATAGCATCAGATCCCACAGGTTAAGGGCGATGACCCACAAAACTGCCTCTTCCTCTCATTTCAGATGCCAAACCCAAGTCCAGGTTTCTGTAGTTCCGATCCACCAACTACAAATTGAGAGTTTCCCTGGACCCCTTCCCTGTGCTTGATTAGTTTGCTAGAGTAGCTCACAGAACTCAAAGAAATATTTTACTTACTAGATCACTAATTTATTATAAAAGGATATAATTTAAGAACAGCTAGATGGAAGAGAAGCTTAGGGTAAGATATGGGGAAAGGACACAGAGCTTCCATGATCTCTCCAGGTGCACCACTCACCCCAAATCTCCACGTGTTCACCAACATGGACATTCTCTGAACCCTGTCCTTCTGGTTTTTTACAGAAGCTACATTACTTAGGCACAATGATTAAATCATTGGCTATAGGTAACGATTCAACCTCCAGCCCTTCTTTCTTCCCAAGATGGAGGTCAGTGGAGTGGGACTAAGAGTTCTACCTCTCTATTCATGATTGATTCCACTGGCAACCCACTCTCACCCTTATGTACAGTCCAAAAGTTGCCTTATTAGCATAACAAAAGACAGAGTGAAGACCAGGATAAAGACCAGGATGAGGAAATATATATATTTCTTATTATAAATCACAATATCACAGAATCTTTGCAGATTGTGATCCAGTTCAATAAATACATTAACTACAGATGAGGATATGCAGTAGAATTTATAAAAAGCTTGCATATTGAAGCTTATGCAAGAAGAGTATTAAGACTAGAACTAGAGAAACTGGAATAGAGTAGGAATTTACAAGAATGCAGAGAGACTCTACATTTCCTTCATTGTTCACTTCATGCCATAGATATTCAAATCAAGAAAAATAAATTAATAATTTAAATAAAGTATAGTTTTTCCACTGTCATTTAAAATCCACCTTGATACAATACTTCCCGCTGCTGCTGTTGTGACTCAGACTGAGCACCAATACCCCCATAACCATGGAGGACATAAATGAATACAGCAACATAGAGGAATTAACAGAGAGATCCAAGACCAATGCGAGCAAGAATCAGCATAATGACAATAAAATGTTTATTGGATGGCTGAGCTGGGATATAAGCAAGAAAGATCTGAATGAATATTTGTCTCCATTTTGAGGAAGTCGTAGACTGCACAATTAAAACAGATCCAGTCACTGGAAGATCAAGAGGATTTAGATTTGTGCTTTTCAAAGATGCTGCTAGTGCTGATAAGGTTTCAGAACTGAAGGAACAAAACTAGATGGCAAATTGATAGACCCCCAAAGGGCCAAAGCTTTAAAAGGAAAGGAATTCTCCAAAAGGTTTTTGTGGGTTGATTGAGCCCGAACACTTCTGAAGAACAAATTAAGAATATTTTGGAGCCTTTAGAGAGATTGAAAATATTGAACTTTCCATGTATACAAAAACAAATAAGAGGATTTTGTTTTATCACATATACAGGTGAAGAGCCAGTAAAGAAAATTTTAGAAAGCAGGTTATCATCAAATTGGTTCTGGGAAGTGTGAAATCAAAGTTGCATAATCCAAAGAGGTATATAGGCAGCGACAGCAACAACAAAAAGGAGGAAGAGGTGCTGCAGCTGGTGGATGATATGGTACCAGAGGTTAAGGTCAAGGTCAAGGCCAAAACTGGAACCAAGGATTCAATAACTATTAAGATCAAGGATATAGAAACTGTAATAGGGCCTATGGTGGTGATCAAAACTATAGTGGTTGTGGTGGCTATAATTATACTGGATGTAACTATGAGAAATATGGATACGGACATGGATACACAGATTACAGCAGCCAACATAGCACTTAATAGCAAGGTGTCTCGAGGGAGTGGCAATCACCAAAACAATTATCAGTCAGACTAAAGGAGGACATTAGGGAGAAAACAGGAGGAGATTACTAAGGTAATCCATCTTGCAGGACAACATTGAAGATTGGTCTTCTGTTGATCTAAGATTATTTTGTAAAAGACTTTCTAGTGTACAAGATACAATTGTGTCTGATTGTATATAGTTGTCCATTAGTTTTCTTTTATCTTTGTCTTTTGCTCTCTGTTATGACTCAATGTGGATTTGTGTTTATACAAATCTTATTTGTATGATTTCATGTTAAATCTCAAATAAATGCTTCCTTATGTGAAAAAAAAGAAAGTATATGTTTGAAGAATAAATAGCTGATTCAAATAGGCTCAAGTAACAACTTGAGAATAATGTGACACTTCGCCAAGAACATGATCCACACCTAGATTGAAAGAACTAGAAAACCAGTAACGCATCATGAGGCAGGAAAATTAAGATTTTCATAAGCAACTGGTTGAACCTTCAGGCAGTCCCCCCAAAACTCCCAAAGATATCCATTAGCAATAAAACCTGGCCCTGTAGGAATTCTCAGAGATAAGAACATGTATAGCTTATGGAAGCAGATTTTCCAAAAGCTTAATGACAAAGAGGAAGAGATGGAAGTGTCCATGCAGAAAAGTAATTCCATGGAACAGGAAATCTCTGAATCTAAGATGTTTAGGAAAAAGCTAAAAGATCAGCTTGAGGATACTTTTGCTGAGGCTTCCAAGGAACACAGGCCTCATGAATGCAGATAGAAGTTTTCCAAACAAAAATTAAATGAATGCGAACATGATGAAGTGATGAGGTTAAGTTACAAGTGCCACTTTAGAATATTAGCAAGAGATTTCTAAAATAAAATCTGAACTTGAGAAAAAAGTCTTGTTTTATGAAGAGGAATATTTTGGATGTGAAGCTTTTCATGTCTCAGAAGAAAAAAAATGCGGAAAATGAGGTGTGTGATTTAGAGAGTTATCAGTTTATCCTGTAAACAGAAATATTAAGGTCAAAAGAAAAATTATAAAAGTCAAAAAAGAAAGTCATCATAAAATGGAGAACACAGAAAACATGGCAGCCCTCAAGCAACATGGGTTTTAATGTGAGAGTCTACTTACACCTGGATTTTTTTTTTCAATAACTATACAGTTAGCCCTCTGTATCCCTGGGTTTTAGTTTAGACTACGCAAATGAGAAGGATCGGTAGCATGCATCGTTCTCTGCCATTTTATATGAGGGACTTGAGTATCCGGAGATTTTGATATTTGCAGGAGTTCTGAAACCAATCCCCTATGGATAATGAGGGACAACAGTAGTTAAGTTTTTGGGAAGTCAAAAGTTATATGTGGATTTTCAACTCTGCATGGGGGCAGCAACCCTAACTCTGGCCTTGTTCAAGGGTCAACTGCATTTGAAAAATAAACTACAATAAGGTGAGACAAAAAAGCAAGAAATTAACTGGTAAAAATGAAAGGCTGTGATTTGTTGTGAATAACCTAACAGCTCAAAAAAGACAATTTAAAGACAAGCTTAAGGATTTGACAGCTAAGAGTAGGTGGCCTGCTGGGAAGCTTAGATTATAGAAACCACATATTGGATCAGCAAAAAGAAAGATGTCCAGAAGTATTCATAAGCTCTTGTTTCTAAGACAACTAAAGAGTTTAAGACTAAAAAGTTCTAGTGTGGTGTCAAGAACGCTGGATCCACTTTGGAAAGGTCATCAGAGTTAGAAACTGGACATGTGTGTGTAGGGCTTGCAGTGTGCCCTTGAGGCAAGCGACCAGGCCATACAAGTTTGTTTAAACTTAAATGAGAAAAGTTGAAGACACAAATCTCTCTTTTGGAAGTAAGTTAAATGATTCTGAAGTGACACGTAAAGAATTATTAGATGATACAGAAATTTTGAAGAAAACATCAGAAGAATTTAAAATACACACGGAGCTCAAAATTCTAGATTTTTCATGATTCTATTTTTAAGTAATTCGGTATTACACCTCATGCACAAGATCCGAACCTTAGAAGTAGCTCAGCTGAGAATCATAAACTCCAAACCCAGAGGTATCTCCATCAAATTTCATAAGCCTAGAACAGCAAGACACATCTCAGCTATAGTAAGGGCCAGCTACTGCGCCATTGACATCACACAGGTCCTCTTGCTGGCTGGACCAAAGCCAAAAGCTCATTGATTTTTGGGTCAAATCATTTCCAGTTCTACTCATTGTAGCCATTGCATCTCACTTATGGTTGGACTAATTAGACAAAGCTATGGCTTGGAGGTGTGCTCATTCACATGCCATGTATCTTGCAAAGACAGCGCTCCCAAGATCTGTTCAACTTCTAGGCCATCCCAGAGGTCTCTTGGAGTGGATATGCAGAAAGGTATAGAAACTCCCTATGTATAGTATACATTAAGGTCCAAAACATACTAGTGTGGAGAAAAGATGGCAAAAGTTTATGTATTGGTATATAACTGTATACTTTTTTTGTATGATTTGCCTGAAGGAAAAATCCATTCAGCTTGGTGTTATTGTGAGCCTATCTTGTATGTTACAGAAGAAGATTTTTTGGTGAGCTCTGTTCTAGCTTTATACATGCTTTGCGCTAAAATATTCCTTGTATATTTGGGGCGACAGTTTCTCTCTTAGGTACAATTTGAAGACCAGTTCCCTACCAATTCTAACAAAAAATGAGAAAGAAAAGAGGAAAGTGGCTAACACTGAAAAATCAAGTTGCGCATATTCCACTAGAAGCCCATGACAGTATATTGCCTCTTATTAAAGCAATTCTGATAGCTGTTATCAAAAATAATCTAAGATTGCAGTTGTTTAAAAGAAAGACTATATGTAATAGAGATTATTTGTGATGTGATCATTCAAGCTACTGTTTGTAGGGGAGTATACTGCATTGCACTTGTTCCCAAAGAGAAAACTACAGTCCTTCTCTTTATTGGGATAGCTGTATTACTGGGTCCATGCTCCATTTTATCCATACTCTTCATTTGAGGGAATTGAAGGAAGCTTTAACATCAAGCTACCAGAAAAAAAGGCTGCCTACTCATTGTAACTTCAATACTTATAATGAGTTCTTCAACTATCTGTAGCAGGGAATTGCCTGATTCTTTGTTATGAAATCTAAATCTTCTCACAAAATGTTCAATGAAACTGTGGAAAAGCTCTATATTGTCTATGCTTCTGGGTTCTTTCTGTTGAGCATCCATGAAGATGGGAAATCTCTAAGCCTGGTAAATTCCAGTGGCCTGGTAAATTCCAGTTATGTTCCTCTCATTTTAATCTTTTGATGCCCTTGGTTTTGTGGAGCTCAATGAGGAGGAATACCCACTTTGCTTCAGCCATATGGGATTGCACATGACTCATATCAAAGGTCATGAACGCAGAAGCTAATATGGCCTGCAATCTATAGTTACCTATAGTTATAGTTCTCCCCAGGTCATAGTATGCAGTAAGTATGATATCAATAAATTATAATGATGATGTTAAAACTATGGAATGGGTCCAAATCACTGCCCTGAGAAAGATAGGACCACTAAACTTTTAATGCATCCTCGACCTTCTAAACTGTGAGCTTCCATGCTTAATCTACTTTCAGGACAAGTTCTCTGAAACAGTTTTAAGGGTGCCAGACACTTGCAAATATGATTTGTCTTTAAGGTTCCAGAGCACAAAAGATCACAACATTGGTGAGCAATGCTTAGAGACCCACAGTGAGCTCCAAAACTGTATCGATACAACCAATTTCAACTATGTGACTCACACGGGCCTAGAGATTGAATGCAAATCCTCATGGCTCTCACTCTAAATGTTGTGCTTCCCTCACTGGAGGAAAGACTAGGTTCTGCTGCAGCCATCTGTCTCAGTAGGCTCAGTCTAGAAAAAAAGACATACATTTCAAGGCTCTCATAGGATGGATCAGAGATCGGAGTGGCCACAATCCTAAGTGTGTCTGATTCAGATCAGGAATTTGACAAAGAGCCTCAATCATATACCGCCAAACACTCATCTCCAGTAAACAGCTTCAACTCTGGCATCCCACTGAGCTCCACCTTCCCCTAGAAGAGCTTCTTGTTCTATGGCTTCTCATGATCACCTCCCATGTCAGTACCAAGGTTGATGCTGGACCTTTAGTGTTGTCTAAGGAAATGTAGAATCAATTTGTAAATATGAAAAGGAAGAAAATATGTATTATTGTAATGACCAGTTTTAGGTCACATTATTCATAATAGTAGTCAAGATCCATTCTTCTATACAGCTATGAGTCAACACTGTTATGTTTGCTCTTGAAAGACCACCATGCAGTCTCTTCTATTCTGAACAAACTGAGATATCTAGTAGGAGTTGTACTCAACTGTCCCTATAAATGGTCTCATGTCTTGTTTGCAGGAAAACATTTTATATAGAATGTTGCCTCTCTGGATAATGCCTTAGACAATGTGCTATTCTCTATTTTCTGAAACTATTTCCTAAAACCTTAAGGGAGTAATAGAAATGTATTTATTGTTCTCATCAACACAAGAATTTTTAAGACAGAGCAAAGCGTAAGTTAGTTTGTGGCCTTTCTAGTCACTTAGTTATTGTATACTAATCGGCAGAAGTCCTTCTAACAACTCTTTAGTCATGGGTAGAGAGGCTCACCACCAGTGGGCCTTATACTCATTCCCACCTCCTTACCCACCATTCTGGTCCCTTGTATGTGTTTGTCCATCCTACATCAAAATCAAGAAGCTTCACTACTATTTGCCATTGTGAAGTCTGGCTGCATTCTTTGTTTCCCACTCATTCCCACAGCTTCTGATTTCTGTCATAAAAATACCCATTCTTAGCAAGTGAGTATCCTACAGGTCTTAGAGGACTCCTGGGGATGAAAGGTGACCAGAGCTCAAGGGGGTCATGAAACAGAGGCTGAGACATTTCACCATCCACCACACCACTCCCTGGTCCCTCGATTAGTAATCCAGTATTGATCATGTTGAATCATCCAACACACTCCTCTACATTTCTCCATGGCTCTTGGGGAGCAGGGATATTCTGCATATATATTAAAATCATCCATCCATGTTTAGTAATCAGATTTTGCATCATATTTCATTAAAAGCTAGTAATTTACAATGGCCAGCAGATACAGCTTGTTATCTTTGGCCTGAGGACCTTTGAGTGAGTGCGAGGACAATGAGGTGCCACTTTATTAAATTTGTATCTTCCTAGGATTTTCTCTGTTCTCCCACTGGTTGACATGTTCTTGGCAACACTATATAGGGTGTGCGCTTACCTTGACTGGGCACTGAGTGATATGGAAGCCATCAATTCTGTGCCTGAGAGTGTTCCACACCTTGCACCTGCCTGGCCCATTCTACTCAACTGGGCCTCTGTGAGACTGGTATGTGCTTGAGGTTCTAGTTTTTACTTATAAATGTAAGCTGTGTCTTTGTAATGATTGATCATGAGATCATTTTTAAACAACCTACCTCTCAATAAATTAGCAGATATGAGTTTAAGTTAAAGCAATTAGAGTTAATGTTTGAAAGTAATTACACACACGCGCGCGCGCGCACACACACACACACACACACACACACATATTGGTGGCTACCCAGTTCAGTTCTTTCTTGAGCTCAGAACCATGCAATATCTCCTCATTTCATTCAGAGTAAAAGCCTAAATCCTTTAAATAGCCTCAAAGTCCCCTCGAGGTCAAGTGCTGTTATTTTTCTAACCCTTTCTCCTACCTTCTACCCCTTTTACTTCTTCCACTTAAGCTACAGAGGCCTCCTTGTAACAACAGCCTTGATGGTCTCTCAACAGCTGTTACCTCTTCTAAAAAACTGTCTATCTCCCTTCATTTCCTCAAATCTCTGATCTGTTTTCATCCTCTTAAGAGAATCTCATCTTACCACTCTATATTTATACTGCAAACTATACTCCCTGGCACTCCTTATGGCATTACCCTGCTCTCTTTTCCCACCTCTGGCCTCTATCACTTATTACATACAAAAAACTTGTTTTTTATTATGTGTACTGTTTATTGTCTGTATACCCCTGCTGGGCTCTATGTTCTACAGGGCAGGAATCTTTGTTTTCATCTCTGATGTAAACTAAGTGATTAGAACACAGTTTGAATGAATGGCTGAATAAGTGAATGGCGTGGTCTGACAATTCTCTGAGTTTAAAATACACAGATCTTTCCCCATTTATCTCAAATGGGATTTCAAAGTTGTCCCAAAAAATTCACTTATAAGTTTAGTAGCGCATTTAAAAGCAGAAGGTAACAAGGATCAAAACAAAAACAAAAATAAAACAAACAAACAAAAACCAACTGAAGATGAGGGATCTCAAACTGGCAGCTGGTGAGCCAAAGAAGGCCCCATAGTGGTTTGGCTGGCTCAAACCTTTAATTTTTCTTTTAATTTGAGAATTCAGTCAGGGTAACTACTTTCCAATTTGCCATTTGCCCCAGGCTATATCACCCCAATTATTTATACCATACCTAATTCTAACATCTCTGTCGTCTACTTGTTCATGTAGCACTTGAATCTGGGATCCCACTTCTCTGGGAAGGTCAAGTGAACAGAGTACCCCATAACATACAATTTGTAGCCCTCACTCTTTCAGACTTAAAAATTATATTATAGTTAACACAAATCATCCTAGAATAACAAATTCAAATTTAACAAAACCAAATTTAGCAAAAACATAACTCAGAATCCATGATACTGGATATACTGTACATTCTCAGAATAGCCCTAGAGAAGGAATTATACTCCTATTATTGTGCAGCAGTTTAGAAGAAACTTTAAGGGGAAAAAAGGTAACTTTTTAATAGTTAAAAAATATTTAGCTACATTTTATCATTTGTATTTAATAATATAAGTGTATCAACATTTGTATTAAATCTGGCTTTTTCCTTCTTGGCTACAAAAGCAGAATAAAGGGGTACCAGGAGACTATAAGTAAGTACAAATAAATGCCTTAGATCAAAGATAAATCACTCATAAATAACACATTGTACTCCTCTGATATAATTTTGCTATCAACATCCGTCCTATTCTTTAGAGCTAGCCAAAATCTCAACTCCAGCACTTCTGTAACCAAGTTCACTGTCAAAGTGCACTTACTGTCTTTATTGGATAAGTACTCTTTAACAAAGACAGATATGCAAATTTCAGTACCAGTAGTTAGCACCTAAATTCAGTACAAAATTCAGATTACTGTGAAGTAATATGTTGTTTATTTATAATGTAAAATATCATTCAATAATTGGTATTTATGTAGCTGAACCTCTCCTCAGTAATATTATGAACACTTTGTTAGCAAAGATAATCTCTTCTTTTTTAGTACTTTGTAGTAGTTGACACAATGCTAGATATTGTAATACATATGTTACTAATAATCTGTTTTATTTGAAAGTTACCTCTTTGAGACTGAGTCAATGTAGCTTGAATTTCCAGAATCTAAGGGATATAGATTTTCTTGGGGATATCAAAATATCCTAGAAGGCTCAGTTGTATCATGTATAAAATGAATTTAGACTTCTTCAACTTTGAGGTATTAAAGAGCATAAAGTACTGCAAATAAACAAAAAGTAAAATCAGAATGCAATTATCTTAACTTTTACTTCCAAAACACAAAAGAGAACACTATTATTTAAGTGTCATAAGTGGAGGAAAGATCCACCAAGAGATTGAATTTGTTCATATCTTTAGTCAAAGTTTTATTTAATTATTGGAAGATAACGCCAACATATTTTGCAGAACCAATGGAGTCACCCTTTATCAGAGATTCTTAATGTCCTCTGCTCTAATGTTTTCAACACTGAGGAAGGAATTCATTGCCTTGGGAGGAGACTTACTTCCTTCAACCATTACTCATATAATGCCTCTGTGCATATGCTTCCCTAGACATACTCCAGTACAGTTCTATCTAAAATAGGACATTGAAGACAAATCCAGCTCTAGAAGTATGAATCAAGCAGATTAAAAATGCCGTTTGTTTGTTTGTTCAGGCATATGCTCAATTCAATTAAATAATAACAGAGCACATATCATGCACAAAATATTGAGAGATAGACAATAAGTACATAAGTTCTTAAAGATTTCACAATCTGGTGGACAGTACAGGTAAATATAAAAGTAAATCAATACAAAACATAATGTGATAAATGTAATAAATGTAGTAATTAACACAATAAGTATACTGGGTTCCAGGGAAAAAGACAAAGGGAGAAGGAGAAAAATTCGCACTAAGTACATTCATCATAGAAACTTAGTCCTTATAAAAAATTTACTTCCTTCAACCATTTTTCATTTCAATAAAATCTCTTGACAAGAGATGAGAGAGCAGAAAATGAACTTAAAAGGAGAGAGAGAGCCTACTCTAAGATAGGCTTAAAAGTTTGAAATGGCCATTTGTTGAACATTTTTATTGCAATGATGCACCAAAAATTGACCATAAACCTTCCCAAATTCACTGTTCTGTAGTGGAAGCGGGCTTTTTGATATGAGCTGAAGACAGCCATCAGCTTTTCAGAATCACAGTATGGATGGGTCAATCAATCAAGAGAGCATTAGAAACATAGGCCTTGATGTTTTGGTACCAAAAAAAAAAACTTAAAAATTCAGGGCTTCCTTAAAAAGCCATCATACATTGTTGGGAAGCTTTTTTTTTTTTTTTTCCTGTATTGATTTTATCATTCTCACAAATACAAAAGAAATTATCCCTACAATGCCAAGGGTTTTGCTAGAATACATATAAATTAAGGTTAACATTAAATAAGCAGAATGTAGAAAATACTATTTTTTCATTTACTGAACAAAGATTTAATGATGGTCATTAGCACAGCACACATTTTTTGAGGCACCGTTGCTATGATAATTCCACTAAACAAATATCTTCTCACAAATTCCCTTGCTGGAGACAAAGAATAAACAAATAAATATGTTACTTTCAGGTGGTAAATGCTATCTATAGAGAAAATTGAAGAAAATTTAGTGTTTGGAGTTTGGCTGGTAGAAGTAAGAGATTTTTTAAAAATATAAATTGTCAAAGCAGAACCTCATTGGCAGCATTCTAGCAAACCTGAAGTAATTGAAGGAGGCAGACATTAATATCTAGGAAAAAAATAATAGGAAATGCATGGATCATTCAGTGCATGACTGGTTTGTTTGAAAAACAGAGTGTCCTGTGCTGAGGGAGTGACATGAGTGAATGGGCTCCAGTGGAGATGTTGATATCAGGGAATAAGGTGGGACTGACCTAAGGATGATGGTTCTTATTTTGACATGAGCTGGCAATCCAGTAGAGAAGCAATGTGAACTGAAGAATTGCTTTAGTAGGTCTGTAGTGATTAGACTGTAACCTTATTTCAGTCATAAAATAGTTTAAGCTGTAATAATGGAGTCTATAATAATAGTGATAATAATAGCAAAAACAACAATGCCATACACATAAAGAGCACTTACTACATACTAGGTCATATACTAAGCAGTTTATATAATTACTTCACTGAGTTTTCATTAATGTTCAATATCTATGTATCAAAAATGTAAAAATCTAGGCTAGAGGAGTTTTAAGTAACCATCCCATAGTCATGCAGCTGGACAGTGTTAGGGTCTGGATTCTCAGCCTAGTAATCTGATCCCGGAGACAATCCTCTTTGAACGCACAGTAGAGTATCCTGGGCAACTTTTAAAACATGTCCCTATCCAGCCCCTTCCAGAGATTCATATTTAATTGTTCTGGAGTGAGGCCTAGGCATGTTATTATTTTAAGTTCTCTAGGGCATTTTAATGTGCAGCTAGAATTGAGAACTACTATAAAACAAGGACTGTATTGTAATGCCTAAGATTACATAGTAGAACAATTTGTTCCAAATATAATATTTGGTGAGGTAAAACAACAACAACAACAACAACAACAACAAATACTGAGCTATCTTTCTGGGAAAAAGAAAGCCTTCAGTGCAAATCCAAATTTTTTCTATGAAAAATATTGGTACTGATTAAGTAGTGACAGCTGTGCATACAGTTTTCAAGACAGTATCATTTAAGAGAGAGTCATCTGTCCTCCATTCCCATCAGGACCTTGGCCAGCCTCAGAAGGGCCATGAGCACTCTGACATTATTGCTCTCCACAGGGCCTATCATCAACCTTTGCTCATACTTCCTATCCAACATCTGTTGCTATGTTGCAAAAGCCAAAGCTTTTGCCTTGGCATCATTAGTCAGTGGTAATTTGAGCCCCACATCCAGTACTTAAAGGAACTCATATTCCAAATACAGAACTAAATCATCCTTAAACACTAGGGGAAGCAAAAACATTGGCGACTACAATGATCATTTATGTCCTTGTCATTGTTATTCAGGATGGACTTGGGAGACATGAAACATAAAACTGCAGTTATGGACTTCATTAAACAGAGTAAAATAAATGGGCAAGTGATTTCTAGTAGTTCTTATTCAATGATTCGAGAATTAGAAGAGAGGCATTTTACTGTTAATATCACGTATGAGTTCCAGTCAAATAGTTCTCTCAAAGAAACATCATCGACATGTTCAAAAACTTTAGTGACCATTATGTTTCTATTATGCATTCAAAGGCAAAGGGAATAGAAATAAATGTAAGGAAACATACCAAGTCAGAGATGCTAAAAATCACCAAAAAAAAAAAAAAATCTGGACTTAGATAAGGAGAGAATTTGCTCAAAATGATATTGAAATAGGGAGAATGCTCTGACCTTAGGATCTGAACATGGCTCACGATCAAACTTAAACATGTTTTTCTTTCATAGGAAGGGATAAGCAGAGCTAGCAGGAACTACTGAAGAGAAGTTGGGCAAATGAGTGGGAGTGAGGAGACAGCATAATCAGGGCTGTTTTTTTTTTCACTGTGGTCAGCTAATTCTCAGGACGAGATGTTAAGGGGGCATGTTCTGCATTTTAATATTTAATCAAACTTGAGAGCAAGCCACAATTCAGGGTAGAGAAAATCCTGTGTAAAAGTTAGCTAAGCAAAGGCAGAGGATAGGTAATGAGCAATAGTGAACACTTGGTCACAACTTTACCATTTAATACTAAATTCTTCAATGGTTAGAGATCAAAAAAGTAGAACACAGGATAGAATTCCAGGTTACACTGTAATATATACTTTCAAGAGTACAGTGGTTTCCCCATAAAACTAGAAGAAAATATAGGCAGTAAACTCTTTGATAATGCTAACAGTAATTTCTTTTCAAATCTATCTCCTCGGACAAGGGAAACAAAAGAAAAAATAAAAAATGGGACTACATCAAATTAAAAAGTGTTTGCATAGCAAAAGAAACCATCAACAAAACAAAAAGACAACTGACTGAATGGGAAAAGATATTCACTTATGATACATCTGATAAGAGATTAATATCCAAAAAATATAAAGAATTCATACGACTCAACAACAAAAAAACAAACAATCCAATTAAAAAATGGGCAGAAGACCTGA
>NW_006441076.1:554627-623344 GCF_000325575.1 Pteropus alecto
CATTAATTAGAAAAGATATATGCGCCCCTACGTTCACTGCAGCACTATTTACAAGAGCCAAGATAGAGAAGCAACCTAAATGTCCATCAACAGACAATTGGATAAAGAAATTATGGTTCATATATACAATGTAATATTACTCATCCATTACAAAAATGAAATCCTACAATTTGCAACAACATGGATTGATCTAGAGGTTATTATGCTGAGTGAAATAAGTCAGAAAGAGGAAGATAAATACCATTTGATTTCACTGATATGCGGAATCTAAGGATCAAAAAGAACAAACTAATCAAAAACAGACCCACAAATATAGTGGAAAATTTGGCAATGGAAGGAAGGGGGAATAGAAGGAAGGCTGGGAGAATGGGGTGAAGGGTTAAAGAAATACAAATTAGTAGTTGATAGATGGTCACGGGGATGGGAAACATGACATAGGAAATGCAGTTAGCATTAATGTAACGGCTAGGTGTAGAGCCAGAGGAGAGAAAGAGTAATTAGGGGGATTGTTTTATAAAATCTATAAATGCCTAACCAATGTACTGTATACTTGAAACTAATAAAATTAAAAAAAAAAAAGAATATAGTGGTTTCCGAGTAATCTGAGAAATGCAAAGTTTCACTGAGTAAATACTTTGCATATCAAATTTTGATATGAATCTCAGGATTGAAAATTAAAGTTTTAAAAGAACATCATAATTGATACTTTTTCATTGGTAAAATGTTGCTCTATGGCATGCATGCTGATATAATAAAGTTAAAAGGATGCCTTCCAAAATCCAATTTCATACTGGAAAAATTTGATATGAGGATGGTTAGGTGACTATATGAGGAATAGTCCCATCCCTCAGCATTATAAATGAAATATGTTTATAAACTCTGACTTATTCTGGAATAGTGATGTAGTTAAGTGACAAAGAATTTATTGAAAGGAAGAAGGAAGGCAAAGGGAATCATTCTTGTTCCTTGGACAATATATATTAATTCTGCAATATATAACATACCTAGACAATACATTTTTTAAAGTTCAGAAAAAATGTGATAAATCATAAAACAAAAATACATTCTCTATTAAAAGCAGAACTAAATGGTTACCAAGTACGACTCAGCAAACTACAATAACATCCACTAATTGTGCAAAATAGATCCTATATGGGTAGAGAAAGGTAAGACAAAAATATAGCCCTACTGTAGTGTAGAGGAAAGTTTATATACAACTAGCATGATCAAGCAGGTGGATTCAGAAGGTCTCAGAATGGCACCACCAACAACTGATCTTTATAGCTACACATAATCTTTGAAAGCACATAAACTTAAAATTAATGAAGAATCAAGAAAGCAAACAAAAACATTGTATTTTCCTCATTCTGTAACTTATTGTTAAGAGGGTAGTGACATCATTTGTGGATGTGTCTGACTTCCCAAACATCTAGCTTAGATTGTGGGCCTTCCAAATGGACATGTGTGGATATGAAAAATCTTTTAGAATAAATAAGAAGGCAAGAAGTCAGTAAGCTAAATGAGAATGAAGAAATAAAACTCAGGACAATGTAAGGATAGTAACATGATATAGAGTAGAATCAATGGAGGTAGACTGGCCAGGTTTCTATTCTGCCATTTACTAGCTAGTTAGATTCAGGCAAATCTACTTAATTTCTTCACTGAATTTCTTCATTATGATTTCCTCCTATGTAGAGTGAACAAAACAATACCTCAGACAACAAAAATATTCTGAGATGTTCTAAATTAAAATTACAGTGGCTGGAGAGTGAGAAAAAGAGACAGAACAGTTAGCCTGTTAATAGCTGTGGACCAGCTCTGACAAAAGACTGCCCACATTCCTGTGTACTTGTTGGAATTTAGGATTGATTTCCATGTGGCTCTTTCCACGATTAAACAAAAGAGAGAACAGTCAGGAGCCATAGAACCTGGAGGCTCCACTTCTTATTTACACGTGAACTTCTGAATCTGCTGCCCACAGCTAATTCACAGAGGCGGACACTTCTTCCTTGTGGACTCTTTTGCACCTATCCCAGAACTAGCCCCGCTTCACCTTCTCCCATTCTTTTTGTCTATAGCTAATGTAAATCTTTTCAAAATGGCTTACATCTTTCTCTCCTCTCTCTGATGTACAAAAAGGCTTACAAAACTCTGGAAACAGTGGACATATTATCTTTCCTACCTAGCCACGCTGCTGGTGGTTTAGATTCCATGTCCCAAGACCACTCTTTTTTTTTTTTTTTTGCTAGCAATGGCCTAATAAGCCCTTGAAAATAATCATGAAAAATGTTTGGGCATGCACTGTTGAAACTGGGTAAAAAAACAGGGGACACTTATTGTTAGTTTTATCTCTGTAATTGTATATATTTATACTTTCTATAATAAAATATTTTTTAAAATCCCTAGATCTTAAGAAGTAGAATGAAAATAAAGATGTGATGAGGATTAATAAGGTAACACTTATTAGGAACCTAATCCTTTGCATGGCACTTACCAAGCACTTATGACATCCATTTAATGGAGTGGGGGCCATTCTTTGAGAGCAGGCTTCCCAAACTTTCATGAGCATACAAATCACCTGCATTTCTTGTGAAATGCAGATTTTGACACAAAAGGTCTAGAGGGGCTGAGACTTGAGAGAACCAATGAAAAATAAAGGCTAGAAAATTTAGGTTTGGGCCACAGTGGAGAATCTTGCAACTGAATGGGCATGCTACAGGCATTCTACCAGGAAACCAAAGGGTATCAAATTCAGCTTTTTTTCCCCTTTTTAAAAATTTATTTTTAAATTATAGTTGACATACAATATTATATTGGTTTTCAGGTGTATAGAGTAGTGATTAGACATTTATATAACTTATGAAGTGATTACCTCGATAAGTCTAGTACTTACCTGGCACCATACATAGTTATTACAGTATTATTAACTATATTCCCTATGTTGTACTTTATATCCCTGTGAGACTATTTTATAACTGCCAATTTGCGCTTCTTAATTCCTTTGTATTTTTCACCCATCTCCCTACACCCTCCCATTTGGCAACCATCAGTTTGTTCTCTGTATCTATGAGCTTGTTTCTGTTTTGTTTGTTTGTTTATTTTGTTTTTTAAATTCTCAAGTCCAACTTTGAAAAGGGATTGTAACTTAAGTGCCCTGTAATCTTAAAACAATATTAAATGCATACTCAAGAGATTATTCCACAGATATCTTTAAGTAGGCAATCTATTTTTAAATGGATCATGTGAAAAAAACATTCCAAAAGACTATAAATATCTTAGACAAGAAGTGAAATTGTGGAAAGTAAAAATTATTTAGGCAAACGATATAGAAATAATTTATGTTTGCAAGGTCACTTTATTCCTAGCTTCATTACCATCTTCCCAAATTGATATGTTTATAATATAATTCATTTGGTAGTATGCTTCCACAGGATAAAGTTTCCCAGAATTTCATTAATTAATATATAAAATTATCTTCAGTTCAGGTACTCTAGGAAATAAACAATGTTTTTATACAATTTGCATATAGTATATTTCCTAAGCAGCCATGTATTTTGTAGGGAACAAAAGACATATTTTTAAGTACAAATATAGCTGAGTGATCAATGCTAGTGATGAAAAATTTTCAATAGTAATTAGAGGACAAATGCATCAGCTCAACAAAGCAGTCGAGAAAAACAAGAAGTCATTCTTGTAGGTTTATTTGAATTGTTTTGGCAATTTAAATTTAAAATTCAGTTATTTTACCCCCAAAATAGTATTTCCAAGCAATTAGACTAAGTGATTATAAAATTATCATAATTTTCAGTATTTTTGTGTGTGGCTGAATGAAATCTAAACTTCAATTTGTCTACCGCATGCAAATGAGTATCGAACCATGAGAATCTATTTAAAAAGAACAAATTATTATATGCTAAAATATCTTTCTCTAATATAAATTACAAACAACATGCTGGCCATTGATTAGCCAAATTTTATTAAGGCATCAATAAGTTAGTCTCCATTCAATTCCATTTATTTCCATAACTTACATAGATGGTGTTTTGCCATGTCCCTAAAAATAATTTTATCTAACCTGTTCATTTTGAATATGCTCTCTTATTATATAACAATATTTAAAATAAGTCTATTTTATAAAGAAACGTGCCCGAGGGCACACAGCCAATTCGCACCAGAGTTGGGATCCCAACTCAGGTCTGTGTCCAGCAGAGGTGGGGCCCCAGCCAGGACCTGAAGCCAAGGCTCCCTGCAAACCATAACAACCCTCCTTGCTCAAGAGAAATCTTCCAGCAAGTTGATGCAATGTGAGTGACTGTATATAACAAAGTCGGGTCAGATGTCTTCATAATTCAGATGCTGTTAATTTAGAATCACCGTTCTTACACTATCTGACTTGGTAAAGTTTTATTGTGTTTGTATGAGATGAATTCACAATTTAAAAAATTTTTAAAAAGAAAAATATAATTCTATTTTGTTTATATCAGAGAAGTTATTCAGGAGACTATAATCTGTAGCCTAACGTAATTATTTTTCTCCACTTTTCTTGAAATAAAATCAGACCAAGAAAAAATGCAAATGCAATAAAGGACTGTTGTAGGTTATAAGATGAATAAGTTCTGGGATGTTATATACAGCATGGTGACTATAATTAATAATGTACTATATATTTAAAAGTTGCTGGAGAGCAGATCTTAAATATTCTCAACACACACACACAAAACTTTTAGTTATGTAAGATGTGTTAACTAACCATATTGTGGTAATCATTTCATGATATATATCTATACCAAATCATCATGCTATACACCTTAAACTTAGACAATGTTATATATCAATTATATCCTAGTAAAGTTGGAAAAAAAAACCCAGAAATTCCTTAATTTCCAAGTCTAGAAGTTGTAAACAGAGACATAAAATTCTCTGAAGCATAGCAGACACTTGTCATTGTGAGCTGTCATTATTGTCACCTGTACCAGTTCCTTCTGGCTCTTAATTCCATATTTTCAGTATACATGATTATGTATACTGAAATTATGTTTTCCTGGGAGACACTAAGAAACATTCACAGAAAATATTTTGTTAATTTTGTGTATCTTGATAATTGCATTCTTCAAATAGTATAGTTACATGCAACTTTTTAAGAAGAGCAACTATTAATGACCTAGAAAGGAAGGACACAAAACCAAATTGGCAGGAAAGGTTGAATCCCAGTTCTGTAACTAATTAGCTGGGTAACCTTGGACATGTCATAGATACCCTCTAGATACAAATAACCTCAATCTTATAAAAAGACAATGACTTAGAAAGATAATATCTATGCTGTCTAATGGATCTTAAATTCTACTTATTCTCTTATCTTGAGCTAGATCCTGCCAAGTTTTGTACATTATTTGTTTGAATTGTGTGGGCAAATTATATGAGTTTAAAGTCAGGATAGGCAAATAAGAACTAAGCTGAAATTATAAAATGTTAAGATGAATACCCTAGAAAGATGCCATTGAGCATTCAAGATTATTACTTGACTTTCAAAAATTATACTATAATCTGACTGAGGCAGAATAAATGCTGTTATTTTGAAAAAAATAATTTTAACTGAATAACTAATAATAATTAGGTCAGAGGGATGTGTTCGAAGACTCAGTGAGGGTGAAAGACTCACAGAAAGATTTGCATGTTATGCTTGCACTAAAATATTCTTTTTCTTAAATTAGTTTCAAGTATACAGTACATTGATTAGACATTTATATAGTTTATAAAACGATTCCCCTAATTGCTCTCTCTGGCTCTTCACCTAGCCATGACGTTAATGCTAACTGCATTCCCTGTGCCGTGCTCCCCATTCCCTTGACCATCTATCAACTACCAATTTGTATTTCTTTGACCCTTCACCCTATTCTCCAGCCCCCCACTTTAACACAATCTTAACTGTATGCCTGAGAGATTATTCCACAGACACTTTGAGAAGTTAATGTATAGTTAAATGGAATAATGCACAAATGGATTGCAAATACCCAGAAGCTATACCTAGACTCTAGAAATCACTGTGACAATGAAATTAACACTTTTCTTCCCCACGATTAACACATTTCTTGGAAAAAGTTTCTATTTAAAAATTTGCCACCAATTTTCCCTGTAAATAAATTAAAATTTGCTTTCCTTCAGGGGTGAATATCACCAAAACCATCAAGATTGATCTTTACAACCAGATTCATCTTAAGAGTTCTCCCATGTTTCCCTTTCTTCCTATTCTTTCCCTCAGGTGAAATATTGTCAACTCTCTTTGCACTATTGCTTCCTACATCTTTCTTTCTGTTTCTACTGCTAGTAATCAAATATTGGTCCTTGGGTATCCCTTGCCAGAATCACAGACGGAAAATCAGAGAGCAGTAGAGATAAATTGCCAGAGCTCATTATCCAGTATGCCTGACACTGGTTTCTGTCTCTGACTCTTAATGTACCTCCAGAGACTTTCTAAAACAAAGATTTAAATTAGATTTTGCCTGTGATCAATATCTTCCATTGAGTTCCTGCCTTCAATAAAACAAAATCTAAGTTATTCAATTTAAAATGTACCAGACTCCTCAATATCATTTTGTTTTATCCATGCAAACAATTTATTGTCATCTCTCACAAACCATTCTCAGAATTGGCTGCTCAAGTGTCCATGAAATTTCATGCTTAGCTGCCCTTTTTACAGTCTTCTTTCAAGCACACCTGTCCTTTGCCATCTGATTATTTTACTGGCAAATATCTACTCATCTTCCTTGATCAAACTCTTCTGTTAATCATTCATCCATGGCTCTACCATCATATAGAAATACATTCTTTTATCTATTCTAGAAATTGTCAGTCTCTCTGACTGTATTACAGAAATCAGTGACCATGTTCTAGGACACTTGCACACTAGCAAATATTATATCTTGCATCTTGTTGAGGTCAAGGTTGTTCCAGCACACAGCTGCACTCGCTGATTTAAGAGATGCATTTTTCTTATTCTTATAAATATGATATATGCTCAGCTAGTTTTTCTCATCCACCTAGAGGGGGCACCTACATCAAGGGGCAGCCGCTATGCAAGTTTGTCTTCTTCACTTGATTGTGACGTGCAGGAATCATGCTCTTCCTTGTGTGTTTACTCTCCTCATGCCTAGAAACTTTGCTTTATACTGTTGGTGAATTAAATTCCGAGAGGAATTAAATTAAACTTATTGAAAATTAAACTTGAAAGTGACAAACTTTAAAATATGCTATAGTCTTTCTCCACATTCTACAGTTTCCTTCAAGAGTAAATGGGTCCATACAATTAACAACAGAGGAAAACAGGAATTACTGTGGTGACTCCTGGTGCTATAATATTAGTACCCCCAAAGCATGTGGAATCTTACAGACTCAGTAATAGTGCCATTGATAAGGAATTCAAAGGAGACCTCCAATAATAAATAACAACTAATTGGGTACAAAATTCTCATTTCCAGATTTTCTCCCCACATTCTTCCTCAGAAAGCATACAGTTACTCATCGTGGGATGACAATTTATGGTAAAAGGGAAAGGAGGGTCATTAAAGTGGGAGAAGACCTTGCAGTGGGGAGGTAATTCATAATTCATAGTATGTGTAATTTCGTGAATTTTATTGCTCTCCTTGAAACTTCAGCTTTCATGTAACCTCCACCCAAATTTCAGCAGTCTCCATGAAATCAATAATTGTTTCTAGGTGTTTGGTGAAAAGATAAATTTTATCTTCTCTGTGTTACCCAGATAATTCACTGTTTTGAACATGTGGAGAAGAGTATAGCTACAAAAAAGAAACAGTAGCAATAAATTCAATCAAAATCAAAGAGCAAATAGATTGTGGCCTATCATTAAAATTATGAAGAAAAAGAGAAACCACCCTTAAATAATACTCAGTGCCTTTAAAGCTAATGAATGAATTCAGCAAAGTAGCAGAATATGTGATCAACACTCAAATATCAGTTGTATTCTATATACTAACAATTGAACAATTGAAAAGGAAATTAAGAAAACAATTCAATTTATAATAACATTAAAAAGAATAAAATATCTAGGAATAAATTTAACCAAGGAGGTACGAGCCTTATACACTGAAAACTGCAAACATTTCTGACAGAAATTAAATAAGATCTAAATAAAAGAAAGATGTTTTATGTTCATAGATTGGAATACTTAATATTCTGAAGATGGCAATACTACTCAAAACAATCTGTAGATTCAATTCGATCTCTTTCAAAATCCCCGTATCCTCTTATGCAGAAATGGAAAAGCTGATCCTAAACTTCATGTGAAATTTCAATCACCTTGAGTAGCAAAACAATCTAGTAAAAAAACAAAATTGTTGGATTCATACTTATTGATTTCAAATTTACTATAAATCAAAACAATATGATAGTGGCATAAGGATAGACATAGACCAATTAAATAGAAATAAGAGTTAAGAAATAAATCCATAAATTTATGGTAAATTCATTCTTGAGAATGGTGCCAGGACCAGTCAATGTGGAAAGAATATTTCTTTCAGCAAATGGGGCTAGGTTAATTGGATACCAACATACAAAAGTGTGAAGTTGAACCCTTACTTCACATCATATACAAGAATTAACTCAAAATAGATCAAAGACTAAATTAAAAGCTAAAATTATAAAATTCTTAGAAGGAATTTAAGAGTAAACTCATGATTCTGGATTTAGCAATGGTTTCTTACGTATGACACCAAAAGCACAGGCAAATAAAAAAAAATTAGATTAATTGGACTGCATTAAAATTAAATTTCAGGGCTTCTGTAGGTTTTCCCTATTCTTCGAATTTCTACAAATCTCAGTGGGATTTTTGTAGAACTGCTCCTACTTTCAAAGAGCTTTTACATAAATCATTTTATTTTTATTTGTAAGTTCAAATAGTAGTTAAAAAGAAACAAATGGCCTGTCCTTGATAACCATGTCGGTAGAAACGTTTCTGTTGTATATATGTAAAGTTGTCAAATAGAGGCCTAATTACTTTACAGGTTTCATCATGTGGTTCTTAATATACAAAGAAGTTATTGCACATTTAATCAGAATAAGAACCAACTAGGTGGGCTTAGAGGTTGATTTGATTACATATTTAAGTGCATACTTGAATTTTTCAATATATTTACAATAGAATTAAATGCATAAATTAATAAATCTATTTCCACATAAGTATTTGTAATTCAATTGATTAAGAGCATTTCTTATTTGACAGCAATATACATTAATTTCATGATTGTAGTTTCTTCTTAGTGTTTTCTCTAGTAAGACAAAGTATATATGATCAAAAGTCATATTTTAATAAATTTAGATACTAAATTAAGTGCAATTATATTTTGATTAACTGACATAAAATTATGGAGTAAAATACTAATATTTCAATTGTCTAATTCATAGAATAAAATTGACTTCATTACTATGCTATTATAAATTAACACTAGCATTCTTTTAAGGCTATATTATGAATTAATGTAACATAGATTCAGAAGCATTTGATTAAACCACTTATCAAATTGTAGTTTATATTTTTCACAATTTTTTATATAGAATTTGGTTAAAGCAAATGTTCCTTTAGAGGAAAAGAGAAATAAGAATTACTATTATTATACAACATCATTAAATCTATAATTTTATGTGTAAAATAAAACTTAATTTTACATATTTGATATTGTATATTATTTTTCGTTTATAAATAATTCTACATATACTAAGCTGGGCTGATGCTTTGATTGGAAATGTATGAGCCCCAAAGCACATGACCTATCCAAGTCTTGTCTGGACTCCTGACCCAAAGAAACTATAAAATAATAAATGTATATTGTTTTAAACTGCTAAATTTGTGTTAATTTGTTACACGGCTATAGATAACTAACACAGATAAGATCAAGGTAAGATCAGGCATGCCTCCACACTGCTCTCATGGGGCTTTCTACGCAGTTATTTAGAGTGTACTCACAATTAGTGTAACTTTATTTATTTGCTGAAGGAGTTCAGAACAGGCCTCCTCAAGATATGCCACTTTGGCATGTGATTTATTTTGAGCTGAAAGCAATGGAGACTCTGTGAGATCATGAGAAACTTTCACCTCTCCCTTAAGGAATTTAAGTTAGGGGCCTTGTCCATCATAAAAGTTATCACCAGAAATAACCTTTTATGACCTGTCTATAGGGCAGGGCAAACTTCTAATTACTGAACATTTGTTTTTACATCTTGCAAATGACCTTCCTCTACTCTGAAGCTCCCAGGTCTCTTACCTCATCCCTAGCTCAGAATGTCACATGCCTCATTTTCCCTCTCTGTACCTGAACCTCTCATGTATGTGGGGCTTCTGACTCTCATGTATATGGGTTCCCATATGTATGTATGTATGTGATTAAATTTGGTTATTTTCTCTTGTTAATCTCTCTCATGTCGATTTAATTATTAGACCAGCCAAAAGAATGTAGAAGGAAAGAGGAAAGCTTCTTCCTCCCCCATATTGCCTTCCTTACTAGTTTATATACAACTCAAGGACTGAGATTACTTATAATTCTAGAGCTCCATACATGCCTGACACATAGTAGGCACTCAGAAATGTCTTTTGTCAGATATTAACACTATGGTGTGTTAAATTAGGAGTCTTAATGAGGCCATCATGACATTGAAGCAATAGGAAGGTGCTAGGAAAAATTGTTTACAAAAAGGATGATTTGGTTCTTAAAAGTATGGTTATTCACCATCTGCTATCTTCAAATTTGGGTCTTGTCATGCTGTAAAAAACTAACATCATTAATATGCTAGACTTCAAAAAATAAAAATAATCATATAATCATAATTGAAAATTAACTTCATTAATTTGTAGTCATATTTCCAATATTTCTCTTGGGTGAGGACAGTGGAGGCAAATAAGTATATAGATCTTCACAATACACTGTGAGGCAAATACAACTGCATAGGACTACAAAATAATTTTTCAAAAGAGAGAAATAGACCTATGTTCCATTTTAACAGAATTGGTTTCACTATTTTTAAGGTTTGTACAATGATGAGAGCAAGCAGGGATGGTATATTTTGAGGACACAGTCTATACCCACTGCTAAGTGAATGATTCACTATCATCTTTCTGAAAGAAAAGAGTGTCTATGTAAAGCTCTTAAAAGGCTAGTAAATTGCTTTTTTTTCTTCAAATCAAAAGGCATCTTTGTTTTCAGTACATAGAAAATGAATGTTGGCTACATGAATGAGATTCTTAATTGTTATTCAAAGCTATGGAGGTTTATTACACATTAAAAGAAAAATATTTATTTCTTAGATACTAGGCCAAGTAGAAATACAGATGTTAAAATCATCTTCTTGGTTGAATTACATGTTAGACATAAAAATATTAATTGGTTTCTAGCAGAAAAAAATATTTTTTAAAATATAGGAAGTATAGGTTTTCAATTAATTTATTAGCTGAAAACTTCTAGTAATATTTTGAGTAAACTAATTTTGCAACAATATGTTATGAAAATATTCATTTGAGGTGTGGCACCTCAAATGAAAAAGTAGCAAGCACTGTTTCTGTGAAACATCCAAGACATTGTGGTTCCAGATAAAATCAAGTCTTTAGGTATAAAGCAATACTGTTTTGTAAAGTTAATACACGTGTAAGGGTTTTGGTCACCAAATTTCCCACGTGTGGGGATGTTCCCCCACACCAACAATTCTGTGACACCAGCTGGGGGTCATACAATTCAACTCAATTCTGACAGTATCAGATCGCATCAGTTAAGGGCTCAACCTTACAAGGCTGCTCTTCACTTCAGAAGTCATTTGCGAGCCCAGGCTGCCACTTGCACTACTGACCTATTGTCTATAGATTGAAGGTTCCCATGAACACTCTTTGGTTTGATTAATTTGCTAGAATGGTTCATAGTACTCAGGAAATCCATTAACACACTAGATTATTAGTTTATTATAAAGGATATTAAAGGATACAAATCAACAGCCAGATGAAGAGAAACATAGGACGAGGTCCTGAACAAAGAAGCTTCTGTCTTTGTGGAGTTTGGGGCCTGCATGGTAGCACATGGAATCATTCTGGTTCCTCAACCTGGAAGCTCTTCAAACCCCATATTTTTGGGTTTTTATGGAGACTTCATTACATAGACATGATTAATTTAATCGTTGCCATTGGTAATTGATTCAACCACCAGCCCCTTTGCCCTCCCTGGAAATCAGGAAGAGGGGTTGAAAGTTCCAATCCTCTATTTATGATTGATTGCCCCAGTAACCAGCCCCCATCCTTAAGTGCTTCCCAAAATCTATCTCAATAAGTAAACCCAGTTGTGGTGGAAAGGGGCTCGTTATGAATAACATGATACCTATTTCACCTTTATGGCCCTGAATCAATTTCAGGAACTGAGGACAAGATACCAAATATTATAACAAAAAAATGCTCCCATTTCTCATATTGCTCAGGAAATTCCCAGAGTTCTGGAAGCTGTAGGCCAGGAACCATGAAGAAGATCAAATATATATTTATCAAAAATCACAGTATCATTGGTCTATGTGTGTTTTTCTGTTAATACCATGCTGTTTTGATTACTGTCACTTTATAGTATAATTTGAAGTCAGGTAGAGTGATACCTCCAGCTTTGTTCTTTTTTCTCAGAATGGCTTTGGCGATTCGGGATCTTTTGTGCTTCCATACAAATCTGATGATTTTTTGTTCTATTTTTTAAAAAAAATGTTGATGAGATTTTGGTGAGGATTGCATTAAACCTGTATAATGCTTTAGGTAATAAGGTAATTTTAACTATGTTGATTCTTCCAATTGAAGAACACAGACTATCTTTCCATTTATTTGTGTCTTCTTCAATTTCTTTTAATAGTGTCTTACAGTTTTCAGTGTATAGGTCCTTCACATGTCTTGTTAGGTTTACTCCTAGGTATTTTAATTTTTGTTGCAATATATATACAACTTTCTGTTGAATGATACACTTGAAACGTATTTGATTTTGTTAATGTCACCCCAATAATTTTTAATAAAAAAAATCACAGTATCAAAGCATGGAATGGGTATATTCTGTCATTTTTTTCCTTCACAGCAAATGGGAATCACAGGATTTGTGCAGATATCTAAAGACCACCCATTTGTCTCCTTCACATTCATACGAGAAATCATCTCATCCCATTGAGAATCTAGACCGATTTGGAAACTTTAACTAAGATGCCTCCATTCAATTGAGGAGTAATTTTCATTATTTAAATAATCCCAATTCCCTATAAAACAGTCTTTCATATATTTATTTAATATTCAAATGGTTTCATTTTTTGTTCTAGTCTCTATGTAGTGATACTTCTATAATTGAGAAAATTGAGAATTCCTTTTATTATTTCTTCATCTTGCCTTGTCTTTTATAAGTCAAATAATTCTGTCTTCCTTAAGACATAAAATTTCTTATTTACTCCAAGCTTTCCATATACTTGCTTTACATGTGTGAAAATGTGCTCAACAAAGAGGGAAACTGACAATGAAACTTTAGAGTTACAAGTAATTTGTTTATTCCGAGATTCTTTCCTCATTTTAATAATTATTGATGAGACATTTGTACTCAGTGGTAGTGAGTAGAAAGAATAATTTTGAAATATTGCCATATGATAGTGCATTGTTTAAAGTGGTTCAAATAAAATTAACATTTATAGTTTATAGTTACTTATAAAATATTACAGATACCATTTATGATATGGTTCTATATCATATGATATGATAAGCTTCTATAATTTTACATTTACAGAAGTTATATTGTATTTGCTTTATTCACAATTTATTATTTTTATATATATACATGCATATGTTTATATTTCTTAATAAGATGAAAAATTTCTCAATAATTGTTCTTTGAATTTCTGAAAGATTGATGTTCAGGAAAAAAACTAATTTTTTAAAAAAAATTTCACCTCTTCTTTGAAACACATGTATTCCCTACCTATTTCTCAAATTTGGCAAAGACCTTTTCAACGGTCTGGCTTTTGGAGAACAGTTCACATTTTTGGTAAGAGCCATCAGATTAGTTACTGCTGTCTATTCACACCTTTGACCCCCATTTTTTAGTGTTTTTTGTTTGTTTGTTTGTTTTGTTTTCTTGTTGAGTTTTAAGAGTTCTTTGTGTATTTTGGACAACATTTCTTTATCAGATATGTTTTTTGCAAATATTTTCTTCTATTCTATAGTTTATTTTCTAACTCTCCTGACTGTTCTTCGCAGACTATATTTTTGATTTTAATGCAGTCCAGCTTATCATTATTTCTTTCATGGATCTTACCTTTGCTGTTGTATCTACATTTCATTGTGATACCAAGTTCGTCCAGATTTTCTCTTATATTACATTCTAGAAGTTTTATAGTTTGTTATTTTACATATATTCATTTTGAGTTAATTTTTGTGAAGGGTATAAAGTCTGCTTATGTCTAATTTTTTCAGAGCCATTTGTTGAAAAGACTGTCTTTGCTCCATTGTACTGCTTTTAGTCCTTTGTTAAAGGTCAATTGATTATACTTATGTGAGCCTATTTCTGGGCTCTCTGTTCCATTGATCTATTTGTCTATTTTATCATCAGTACCACATTGTCTTGATTACTATAGCTTCATAGTAAGTCTTACACTCAGATTAGTACAAATGCTCTGACTTTGTTTCTGACTTTGTTCCTCTCCTTCAATATTGTGTTGGTTATTCTGCATCATTTGCCTTCTCACATAAACTTTAGAATTGGTTTGTCGATACACACAAAATAACTTGCTAGAATTCCGATTGAGATTGCAATGATTCTATAGATTAATTTGGGAAGAACTGATATCTTGACAATACTGACTCTTTCTATCTTGAACATGGAATTTCTCTCCACTTATTTAGTTCTTTGATATCTTTCATCAGAGTTTTATAGTTTTCCTCACATAGATCTTAAACTTATTTTGTTAGATTTATACCTAAGTATTTTATTTTTTTGTGTGTTATTGTAAATGGTACTGTATTTTTAATTTCAAGTTCCACATGTTCATTGCTGGTTTGCGCTTTCTTTAAAAAGAAAAAGATCATGGAAATGTTTGACACACCATAGAAGGTGTGTATGCATAAAATACATGCAAGAAAAAAAATACCAAAAACTAAAATTAATAAACATTTCTGTAGATTTTACTACACAGTATATACTGAGCACCGGAGGGACTTACAGGTAAATAGATATTCTAACTTTGCCCTTAAAAATTTGTTTATTTTTGTTTTTGTCACTTAGGATTTTTCAGCTACAAATAACAGCATACATGAGTACAAATGGTTTTCAAAATAAAGAAATTTGATATTTATATTACTTGAAATCAGGTGGTAGAAGTTATGTCAGTAGTTATTCAATTCCCTGTCAAAACTATGAGAGATTCATTTTTCTCAGTTTGCTGGCTTTATTTCAGGCATATGCATTAATAAATCCAAAAAAGCTACTATAACACCTTTTATATAACACCTTCACTCAGCTATCACTAATGGAAGATAAATGGCATCTCTTGTTGTACTTCTATTTTTCCAAGAGGCGAATTTTTCCCAGCAGCCACACAGCAGAGTTCCCCTTATATCTCATTGTCCAGAATTGTATAGCATGCCTGTGGATAAACCAGACTTTAGTAAAGGGAATAGTACACCCCCGCAAAAGTGGGATTATTAGTGAAGAAAAACAGCTACTAGGAAGGCAATCATCAGAGTCCTTTCTAGGATTACAGCATATCAATAGATACTGCCAGGTATAGATAGGGTCTAGTGTGAAAGCTGGTGATATTATGCATATTAAATTGACACGAAGCTCATGATCATCTCCTGTCTTCTAATCACTGATGAGGAAACCAAGTCATAGGGAATCCAATTCAGTACCATCCACCCAAGGTACTGTGTAGTAGTAGGACTTAAACCTGGTTTACCAGATTTCAACTCTAGCGCTTTTTTTGTTATGAGGTGTCCCCACAACCCAATTTGTTGATTTAATTCCCTGTCATTTACTATCCAGTAGCAAAACACTATTTTTAGAAGAAAAAAAATGAAAGCTCTAAACAATTGAATTTTTCTTTGATTAGATTTTTAGAGACAGAAGAATTGTTATGTTTTGAAAGGTATTTCACATGAGAATCTTGTTTTAAAGAACTTGATTTATCTTAACATTTTTAAAACATATGAGAATAAAAGTACAATTTCTTTTGCTTTTTTCATTGAAATGTATCATAAGAAAATTTATGAATATTGTTATGATTGTTCTTTCATTTAAAGAGTTTTATCTGGTTTCTCATTATTGTCTTAATTGTCAAGTACATGTTTTTTGAGACATTTTTTTCATTTACCAAATTACTTCATGCTCATAATATTTTATATTTTTTCAAAAATTAGTTTTTGAAATAAGTTTTATATTGCTACCTATTTTAAGTCATGTATACAAAAAAAGGGTTCAAAAATTTTTATTATCCCTGGATTTGAGCCCAGAATGCTCTTCTACTAGTTTTCCAAACCCTTTGCCCAGCGAACACATTTCCCGTAATCCCAGACAGCCTTCTTTTGATCACACCCATAGGCTGGCTCATCACACAGGGCCAAGCAGAGACATATTTTTCATTTTGAATTTTATCATCATAGGCTACAAAAGTGAATCTGAGAATTCTTTCTTTCTTTCTTTTTTTAATTTTGTTCATCTCTGAAATCATTTCCCTATGTCTGTGGTTTAATAGTATCTCTAATGAAGAAATTTCGGACTTGATGAATGCTGATACAGAATACTGATGAGAAACTTTGGGGTCCTGGTGTATTTCTTAGTGTTCCTCAAATCATAATCACAAGCAGCTTTCTAACCCATCTACTTTAATTTTTTTACTAACAATCCCCTCCCAAGGCACTTTTATTTGTAAACTTTACTACTTATTGACAAAAAGAGAGGAAGAACAAACCCACCCAGTCTTCCCAAAAAGGAGAGTTTATGAGGAAATGTAGACTAGTGGATTATCAGAGAGGACAGTGTTATTCTCCAATAACTGCTACCAATTATCATCAAGTGCATGGCACTTTAGGTCTTTAACATTTTACCATTTGCATTTCCAGCCCAGGGCCAGATCATTTTCAGTTGCTAACTTAAGTATGTACCATCAAGACATAGCAGATCTTCATTTTATGGAAGTGCAGAAAGATGACTTACTTGTCATTGCCTGCCTCATATCAATCTCAATACTCCTTTGCTATGAATAATTCTCCCCCACTACCTCCACCCTTTTGTAAGAGATCTTAGGCACTATATAAAATGATAGAAAATAAACCCTCCCTTTTCAGATTCTAGTCCTATTTTTGGCTCCACCTTACATTTTAGCTCTATTTATTGGCCCTGTTTGTTATTCCTCTATACTCTTGAATTTTATTTTAATTTTTTCCTACCCCATCTCTAATTTTTCTTATCAATATAATTATCATCTCTGCCTTATTATGTCTTTCCTGGGAAAAGTATTTTCCCCAAACACTTCTGTTTGATCTGCCTGAATTGTTGCTCTTGCTATGTCATTTCTTGTTCAAACACCAAGTTCCTCACTCTGACATCCAAAACCTCCACCATGCGGCCTTGACACTCCCGTGTCTTTTTACCCACTACTTGTCCCTCTTATCTTATTTATGATTCAAGTTGTACTTCCTCTTCTTTCTAGAACAAGAATTATGCTTACCTATTTTCTTGCCTTAAAGTGCTTTATATAGCTTATTAATTGTTTTATACATCTTTATACAGTGTTATATATAGGAAAGTTTTTCGTTTCTGATAGAATACATAATTTCTTCACCCTAAACACAACCTAGCATTCTTCAAGGCCCACCTTAAATGTAACCTCCTCCTATGGGCTTTTATTGAAAATCTCCTGCCATCCTTTCTTCATTGCCCATAGTTTGCCTACTTGTCATGTGTATTTTACTACATTGTATGATTCCATAAGACAAGTTAGTGTCCTAGTCACTAGTTGTTTTTAGAGTCTAGTATTCTTTGGGGCTCTGACATTATTACAGAATCTTTGAGGCTGTGAGGTTAATGTTGTACAAAAAACACAATAACTTTATCTTTTCTTAACTCTAATTCATCTTGTTAATACATAGTGCAAGCTCTTCTGATTTACTTTAATTTTCCTGTTTGCTGTTTCTACATGACAGTGCTATTGAAAATTAGTAACTTAAAAAAAATAATGCAATGATTGCTGTACTATGTTTTCACCTTCTAAATTTATATAATTCTTCCTTGATAGTGGGTCACTGACATTTGTGACCCAGATCTAATCCTAAATGCTTGTAGTTTCTGTCTGCATGTATAAATTTCTCCTAATTCATCTACCTAAGAAGGTGGCATCCTTTCATTGTACTCTAGAGGAAGCTGTGCTAAAACAGCCATAGATACCTTTGGGACCAAAACGCAAGTGAGTTAAGCACCTAAGCTGGGTTTTAGATATTTCTTTCATAAGTCCAAATGAACAGCAATTAACAATATGATTAGTTTTATTAAAATTAAGTGACTTAGCAAATATGCTCCTTCTAGGCTCATGATTTATAAGTGTGAAAGAAACATTTTACACTTAATAATAAAAGCCACTTACAATGAATCATAGTCCTTCCTTATTCAAGAAATTAATAGAGTTTGGGGAAGTGGACAATCAGAGTTAAGTACTTTTGAAGGTCCAATCCTTCCAGGCTACTTGAGATTCATTTCATGCATGAAAGGAGTGACACTTTAAGGGGGATCTAGTGATCTAAATGTGTTCAGCTTTTCTTTAGATGTTTACACAACTAGATGGATTTTTTTTCAAATAAGTATATAGAAAGGGAAGTAAAAATAAAAATTCTCCTGACCAGAATCACTTAATTCCCACTAAAGGTTTTTGTATACATTGAAACTGCTAAAAGCATAACTGTATATTTATCAGTTTGCAGAAGAAATTGAAAATGGAAGTTCTGAATCTGGTGCTGGTAATATTTCTATATAATTATTCCAACACTTGCCAGTGTCATCTTTCATGGGGGAAATAGCTTGTCTCTATATTTCATCTAGGTACACTGAACTCTTTTTTTCAAATTATTTGTTCTTTATTAGCAGCACATAGGAAATATTTTCTAGCATGCAATTTTAAATTGCTTATATTTATGTAAGACTACCCCTTCCACTAGTTCTCATAAAGTCTTTGTTGGGGCCCAGGGCAAGCAGCCCCCAAATATCCCACAATAGTATATTGATTATTTATAATTAAAACCACAGGAAAAGCAGCAGGAACAGGAAGAACTCTCTGACTCTCCTCTCTTTCTAAATGCAAGAAATAAATCTCCATGTAAAAGGTGTCCTCCTTGCTACAAAAGGGCTAATGAGCAATCAGATTAATGAAAAGATCACCTTATCACCAGAGAGAATCCAGAGCTGAGAAGCCTTTATAAACAAACCCTTATTAATCTTACTAATTTACTGCCCTAAGCCTCCATTCTACTTAAACTCCTTATTAACCACATCTCCCCAACCTATGCTCATTTGTCAAATCACCACAAATGTATTGTTTCTTTATGTAAAGCATATACAAATGGCCTGCCCCACTTCTTTCACAGATAATTATTCTTTTAACTCTCTTGTGTACACATAATAAAACTTGAGATTTTCTCATGTTACTCTGCCTTGTGCCAATTTTATAAGTAGCCCAGCCGCAAGAACTTGAGAAGAAGAGAAGGGAGACTTCCCTCTCCCCCAGGGATAGGGTTCAGAACAGGCCTCCTCAAGACGTGCTTCTTTGGCATGTGAATTATTTTGAGCTGCATGCAATCGAGACCCTGCAGGCTCAGCAGAAACTTTTTACCTTTCCCTTATAGAATTTAAATTAGGGGTCTTGCCCATAATGAAATTTATTACCAGAGATAACTTTTTATGACCTGTCCATAGGGGCAGTGCAAACTTCTAATTACTGAACATCTGCTCTTCTTATCATCCTACAAATTGCCTTCCTCCTCTCTGAAGCCCCAGGCCTCTTACCTCACATTAGCTCAGAATGTCATATATACCTTATTTTACCTTTCTGTTTCTGAATCCCTGATGTATATGAAGTCTCTGAGTTGCTCATGTATGTGAGCTTCCCATACATACATATGAAATTAAATCTTTATTTGTTCTTGTTTATCTGTCTCATGTTGATTTAATTATTAGACCAGTGTCAAGAACTTAGAGGGACAGAGAAATTTTTCTTCCCTCATACTGACATCTTCAACCGGATTTATCTCTTCGTGCTTTTTTTCTCAGCACACTATGAGCTGATATAATCTCTTTTTGCATAATAAGTGTTTTACCACTTTGATCTGATTCAAGTTAATTTCTTTTCTTTAGGCTGTTCTATGTATTTTTATTCACATTTTTATTAGGATAAAATAATTTTATTCTTATGTTGAAAACTTGTTCATATCGATCTTCAAAAGTATGTTCTGGTGATCTTTATGTTGTAATTGTAATCACCTTGAGAAAATAAATGTGTAGTCTGCAAGAGGGTGTGAGTGATGCTTGATAAGGATTAAGTTATAAATTAGAAAAAACAAATTCTTGTCTCAAAGGGTAAAGGGCTCAGATTAGAGAAAGAAAAGCATCTCCTTTCCCAATTTTTTGCTAACAAATATTGAGATGTGTTCTCTTGTATTTGATTTTATTTCTTCCTGAAGAGTATTTACTAAGATAATTCTCTAACTGCAATGACATTCAAGGACTGTGGATGCTAACAGGCTTAGAGCTGTAATTATATTGCACTGACTTTCGACTTCAAGATAAAGTTTCAGAGGCATAAGACTTTATATTAGCTAATATTTAAATACAAATTTTAATTAGAAAGTAAAATCAAATTAAAACATTTAACTAGAAATATGCTTTTTTAACTTATTTAGCCTTTTACTAGAAATAATGATTGAAGCTAAAGAATATAGATAAGATTATAGAGGCAATACTTTTCATACACTTTAGCAGTATACTATTTGTGGGAAAAAGAAAATTATATAATTTAAATTATTGTAATATTTACAATGAAAAGATTTACATATTTATTAAGTTTATGGTGTCTAATTTAAGATATTCTTTTCTTATTATCAGATATTATTATATAACTTTTTTCTTTGGAAAATTATAAAATTCAAAACCTCACAATGGAAAGAAATCTCTATGAATGTGAAAATCTCTTCCACACTGCTTAGAACTTAAGTTAGTTATTGTCTTGATGTAAATTCACTGCAATTAGCATTCTTCACTCTTAAAACATAACTCCTTCATCTCTTCGACATGAATTGTTTTGAAAAGTAATTATATGTATTTACCATCATACACATGTATAAGCCTCATCAGATAAAATAAATAATGATGGTGAGTCAATCTATCTTGAAATGTTGTTTGAGCGGTATAAAGCTAAGGTTATCCTAATCAAATTTATAAATCTTGTCTTTCTGTTCATTGATATTCAGTGATCTTTCAATATTTTAAAACTTATAATAGCCTTTTTAACTTCTAGTTTTATGTCATCTATTATATATCGAAACCGAAATATTGATTTGTACAGAAAATGAGGTTTTACTCAGGTCATCGTGATCAATTAATTCCATGCATTCAGTGTACACGAACCTGTCTTGAGATTAACAGCAATACAAATGATTTGAGGTGAAAAACAATAAAATGCTGGAATATTATTCATGGACACAATGGAAAAAATAACTTCTCTGTTCTTAACGCATCTGTTAACATTCTTACAATTTTACATGCTAAGGAAGAAAATGGACTATGAGTAAAATATCAAATGATACCTTAAACAATGATGCTATGAACTCTGTGGTCTTCAGCTTTAGAAATCAGATCTTCAAGTTGAAACTTGTGTTGAGACCTGGTTGTTACAAGTATGTCTAATACTTAGTTTTTGATATTTCTGGTCTTTAAGTCACTGAAGATCTAGACTGTAATAGTTGCTTGTTAACAAAATCAATCATTGTTCATTCACAGAACAAAAATTCTTGTTGAAATGGTTAATAATGAATTTCTGGGAACCCATGTGAGGGAGAACTGTAATTTTATTAAACGATTACATCAGACTATAAGTACCAGGAAAATGTCAGAGTATGTGGCACTAATGCAGTATTAAAATCTCCCCTTAAATGAACCAAATGCCTGGTAGCAGTTTTTTAGAAAAATAAACAAAAATAAATAAATAAATAAATAAATACAAAATAATAGATTCAAAGTTAGTATTGCATTCCACGGTTAAATTGAAAGGAAGTCTCGAAGTTCCAGAAGTTGAGAGATTATTATAATGATGTATTTATCAAAATATGGTAATATTATATTGTGTCTCTACTGTTCTGCTCGGATTGAGTTAGAATGATTACTTCTTGTGAGGGGTGCATGGTTTTGATAGAGGGTGAGATTGATTAGAAGATTCTGACTCCGTTCTCTCTTGTATGAATGTGATCCACAAACTTTGACAATGGGAATGTAAAGTCAAAACTTTAAAATAAATATCAAAATTTGTAAAATCAATATTTTATGATGTGCAAGTATTACTTTTATAATTTAAAAATAAAATATATTAAATAAGAAATTGAATGCCAATTAATATATAGATTATATTTAATGCATAATCAATGTTACAATAAATAACTACCCTAATTTTTTTAATGTTGCAATTAAAAAAACTCAGGAATTTGGCTATTATTAATAATCTTATATTAAAAGTACATGAAAGTAAAATTAAAATGTCCACATACATTCTCAGTAATTGTATGCATCACAGACCAGACTTGATCTCTTTATCAAATTTTAAACATTACTGTAACAAATAAGGCCACCCATGCCAGAATTAGCAGAGCCAGAATTAGCGGGCCAGTTTGCTGATTCCAAAAAACCCTGTCCAGAGGTGCCCAGATCAGTGGTCCTCAAAATCAATTTTTGCAGAAAGTTGATGTTCTCTGAGCTTTTGAGATGCTCTCTTGCTAATAGAGGGCAACAGCTGTCTCCCATGGCTTAAGAAAGAAAGTCTTAATATTTGGAAATTTTTTCTCATTTTATGTTTTTCTCTCATGTATATATTTTTTTCCTAAAAAACATGACTTGTTCTGGGATTCCTATAATCAGGAGGTTAGCATTTTCCTTCTGCTTTTCAAATGTTATATCCTTTCACATTTTCTATCTCTTCCTCCTTGTTTGTTGCTGTTCAGGAGAGTTTCTTAATGTGGTTGTACTCCTCAGGTGCTTAGACATTTGGCCTGTGAACTCGTGTGAGCATAGGTAAGGAGGATCAGCCATCTTGTCTGGTCTGGTGTACTGGAGAAGGGCCTAAAGATTGGCCTGGTCTATGTCAGTTCCAGGGAATTTAAGGAAAAGGAAGAGGTCATGTGCCAGGGTATAAAGCCCCAGGTCTGATATAACTGCTGGCGGTTACTTTAGTTTGCTGCCCACTTACCAGGTAATTCCTTTGTTCAGAGTTTTTCCTCAGATCCTTAGAAATTAGCAGTAGCACAAGGCCCTAAAGTTATAATCCACCAGCCCTGGGGACCTGGAAGGAGTGGGTGAGAGTTATTGCCTGAAGAGTCCATCTGCCCCTTTCTGTATCACCTCCTCACCCCAACTTGTGGACTCAGGCATTTGGAGGTCTAGCCTTTTGATGCTTTTTTTCTGTAATGTAGGGAAGGTGGTGGTTGTGCCTAGAAAACACGGGAGAGGTGAAGAATAGAACTTCACATGATTCTCCAGCATCTCCTCTTCTGGTCTCCTCTTTGCCACCTGCAGCCAGTCACCTGACCCTCTGTCCCCAAGCAGTCTTAAACAACCTTCCCTCTCTCTAGGTTTATTGTCATTGTTCTGTAAATTCCTGAAATGTATGTTTCAGCTGATATTGTCTAAGGATGCTAGCAGGAAGACTTTTCTTAAAAACTTACTACTCACACAACTTATATATACTAATATTTGCTAAAGTCTTTGGTATTGCATAAACTCATGTACTTAGCAAAACTTAGCATCTGTATTTCATGGATTCCTGAAGGAAATCATGGATTTCATATGCTCAGCCAAATGAACATGTTTGAGAGCCTTAAGTCCTCCTGGTGCAACTCAAGGAAATAGTAAGCTGGGAGTTCCTTCTGCACCCTACACATAATATAGTCAGCATTAAGGTTGTTTAAATGGATAGTTGCAGAATAGACATGGAGATGTAGAGTGTAGCATGGGGAAGATGGTTAATGTTGTAATAAATATTATTAAGAGGGGAAGAGGGGTACTAGATTTAGTGGGGTGATCACTTTGAGAGGTATGTGGATCTCTGATCACTATGCTATACAACTGAAACTGGCATATTATTGTATGCAAACTATAAGTGGAAAAAACTAATTGAATTGTACAATGTAAATACAAGCAACTAATTATCTATTATATTTCAACAAAGACAAAAAAAATTGTTTAAATCAAGGGATTGACACTGAGTTCTATCAACTATTGAATCCATTTCTTAACATAAGATGAAAACAGAAATAATAATATTAGAAAGAAGACACTTGAGAAAAGTTAGAAATCTTCTAACCAAACTTTTGACTTCATAATCATCTATCTTGCTTTGCTGAACAAATTCTCCACTAGTAGTATTAAAAGGAAAAATTCCTACCTTTAGTAGCATTTGTCTATGTGGTGTGAAACTGAATATTGTGCTTCATCACAACATTCTAACTAACCGGAGTTGAAAAAGGATCATTATCTTTGAATGACTCTCATTGGGCCTAACTGAAGGCTCTTTTCAATCCAGTGAATAGTGGATCTATTTTTTACCCAATATGTATAGACCTATGGACTATTTGAGTCCTCTCTAAAGTGATAATTCTCCATTTTTGATTAGCATAGTCACTAAGTAACCCCCTTTCTAGCTAAGAAAACCCAAATCACTTCTGCTCCCACAGTTTCTTAATTCACTTACTGGTAAGTGATATTACTTTGTCGTATGTTATTTAACCTCTGAAGGTTTTGGTTTATGTTTAACACATGTTTAGGTTTTAGAACCTTGCTTCTGAAAGAAAGGTCCGTGGAGTACGAGCATCGCTCTCCCCTGGGAACACATTAGAATCTTCAGACCCCATCCCCAAGAACTACCAAATCAGAACTTGCATTTTAACAACATCCCCAGGGGATTCCTATGCAGAATAAAGTTAGAGAAGTACAAGTCTACACTAGGAATTTTCAGGGTAAATCCATTGACAATCTACATCAAAAGCACCTGGAGAGCTTTTTCTAAATGCAAGGTCCTGGGACCCATCTCAGATCTCCCTAATCAGAAATCTTACAGGCAAAACCTTGGGAATCTTAATTTTAAACAAGCAGCAAGGGGATGATTACATACATTGAAATGTGAGAATCGCTGCTTTAGAAATTGTAGTCATCAGGTAGGGTTTTTATTTTTTTAATTAGGCAGTTTGTATCTCACTTTTACAATTAATTTTTTCCATCTATTTTAAGAAAAATGTGTTTACTGTAATTAAGGAGGAGCTTATCAAACAAGAGTAACAGGAATGTTATTTTATTTTAAGATAGTACATGGACAGTGTGAAAAAGATTAAAATATTTATTATATTGGTTTAATCTTTTGATCTGTGAGTTGAAATGTCTTACCCTTGTGGCTGTGTAATAGCCACAATACAGTATCACCAAAATAAGTTGCCCCAATGATTCACCTTAGATTCACAGAATATAAAGGAGCACTGGAGCCTTTTTTCCCCTCAAAATTTTATGAAATTTAAATGAGGATTCAGTGCCTGGTTTTAAATTTAAATTACTCTCTGGAGAAGGACACTTCCTTATATATTTGCCTAATCGTAACTTTATAATGATATAGATACATTTGAAAGTCCGTCACATGGCTCGTATAATTCATACATTGTCTTTTATTATGATTAATTTATACATCGAACACTTTCTTTTGGTATATAATATTGGTACATCTTACAACTCAAATAGTAAAGCATCAGAAACATCATGTTAAAACAAAAGGAGAGAACCTGATGTTGGTTTTCAAGTGTCAGGATACACAAAAATATTGCAGTTGTATATGTGTGGATGTGCATGCACACTGTGTGCTAACAAGTCTAAAAAATATCTTTGATTACTCTTATTCCTGTTTTTTTTTTTTTACTGATTTAGTTTTTCTACATTGAGAAGTCGCTTTATATTGCTTATTCTAAATTTTCATTTTTGTACAGCTATCAAAGTATAATACTCAATATAAATTGTTGATATGAATAATACAATCTTTAAATGCTTTGGAATAAAGATGTTAAAACAGAAGATATATAGCACAGCATCGTGTATATATGTTATTGCTTCTCCGTCCTCCTCTTTCTTCTTTTTCTTTGAATATTGATTTGAGGAATATTGACACAATTATGAAAAACTTGGCTGGAGGAAGCAATCTCGTCCATTTACCCTCAGATCGTTCCTCTGGCAGGAGTGGACAAGGCAATGTGAGGTGCTATTGGCAAAGACACAGAGAGGGCCTTTGGCAGAGGGCAAAGCATAAGGCAGCTTATCTTTGGAACCCTGTGTTAGGTAGATTATGGGCTTTCCTTAAATCTCCTCCTTAGGCTAGCTCATTTTTTCTCAACTTTCTCTGATAAGGCTATTTTGGGATATTTATTTTAAAACATAAATTTCTGGGCCCCATTGGGCACCAGTTGAACCAGACTCTCCAGAAGAGGGCCTGGCAATCTGTGCTTTCTCTTCTAACACATGTTTTGAGTGACAGAATAAGAAGACTTATGCTTCTTAAAGTGTAATTTTTTCTGATTATTATTATTTTTCATGGATGGTAGAAAAAAAAAGGAAAGATTATTTGTAGTCATGTAGATTTTAGGGCAGTAGAATTCCAAGTTATTCTTGTTTCATTTATTTCAGTGTCATTTTGGTGCAATTCTCGACATTTGTGTCTTTACCATAAGAATTAACTGAGCTGGGCCAATTAGTTAACCAAATGAACCACTGGTAAATATTTGTGTTTTATAAACTCTTAATTATCAGAGGGAATGCAATATGATTTGCACCGAATAAATTTACTATAAATTTACATGTTGATTTTAATTTATTCAAAATGATTAAATTATATTATTCACACTTTTATTCAAATACATCAGTTTATGTGTTACTAGGTTCATGTGCATGGTAATTGAATAAATAAATACGCACCTGACAGCATTAATATTTAAACTTCTTCCATCTAATTTGTGAAGTCAATGTTTATAGTTTAGAAAGAATCTTTGAATTCTGAATATGAAAGCATGTTTTTAAAATTTAGATTGCTTTATAATTCTAATATCTTTTAAACTACAGAAAACTATCGATGGTGAAACAAAATGTAATGAGATAACAAGGAATGTTAGGGCAAAAGAAAATTGTGCAGATTTCTATTAATAAAATGGATTTATATATTGACATTTCTTGCTAATGTTGTTAGTTTATTTTATACTCTTCTTTGTCCCTGTCTTTTAGATCCTTTTAGATATAAAAAAGGCTCAACAGGTAAAAATTGGGGCAATTTTGATAACATGGGATTCTCCAATGTTAAAGTCATTGGAAATCATTACAATGCTTGGACAAAACTTGCTAAGATTAAAATAAATGTATTTTAATTTCCAAAAGTGAACTGTACTCAAGCCAATATTTTAAAGGAATTATAAAGATTGTACATATTATGTTTGATTTCTCTATAGGTTGTTCCCTGAGAAAAATTGTTAAAGAAGATATCATTTGGTCTCATTACATTTGTTTTACGGAATGCACATATTATGCTTAATTGGTGCACTGAAAGCCTTGCTTTCTCATTTGGCTTTAGTAAACAGACATGAATGAGTTGAGCTTTAATACTATACCATACTAGCAGATTTCAGATATCTTATATTAACTTATTTGTAGATATCAAATATTATTGACACTTTAGTAAACAGTTCTTCCAGAAATCTAACTTTCTAGTCCTTTGTATCTTCTTGAATAAATGGTTGCTTTGTGATGTAAATTTTGCCTGAGCTGTCTCAAAGGATTCTTTCCTTTTTATTTTGAATAATTTATAGTATCACTTATTAAACTAGAGTCAAACCTAAAGCAATGCTATAGGTATCTGTGAGCATAAGCGACAAAAAGTTGTCTCAGTTTAATGAACAGTAAAATTGAGTCTAATTTCACGATTTGAGACACAATATAAGAATTCTGTGCCATAGATTTTAATGTGTTAATATATACATTATTATATATATATAATGTTCGGGAATACGTTTGACTAGATCCAAAGTTCCCAAGTTATTGAAACCATAGACATTAAAGTTACAGGTAAAGGTATTTTTCTTTTTATGGTATATTTGCCAAGTCAAAATCAAAATAAAATCCACAAGTATAAAAACATTTGTAATTTAATTTTGGCAGGAAAAGAAAGCTTAGAAATACTCATCTAAAATAATTACCAACTCAGCATGAAGTACATCTTATGGAGTGTATCTACCATGGCATCAATATTTATTGATTATTCTTTCTCATAGAGTCTCTTCCATTTATACTTATAATACTGAACTTTCTCAGTTTTTCTCTCAACTTCCCCTATGATAAAAGAAACAAAGTTGCTGAAACACTGAGTGGAGGAGTCATGATGCAACCTAAATAGGGGAGAACATGATCCAACCTAGAGGAGTTAGTTTCCTGCAGGTTAACACCTAAAGAATAACTCAGAGCCATTAGTTTAAAGGATTTACTTCATATACCTCTGTAAAGGCTATCTCCTAGATCAAAGGCAAAGGTGAGACTTACAAAGGGAAAAGCCACAAAACTTCTCAAGGAAAAGAGACTGGTCAATTTATATAAATCTTTGGTTTGTCATCTGAGACTGTCATAGACTGACTGAGCTCCAAATCCATATGAAGAATTGAGATAGAAGAGTCACAAGTTCACTGCTAAAGTGTTTCTTCCTTTTTCTGGGATCCTATTTGCTTTATGATACCTTCAGGCTCTGGGTCACGTAGCAGGAAAATCTCTATGCACTTACTCAACGCTCAGTGAAAATTTCCAGAACTCCAATCATCATATCAACCTTGTAGGCAGTAGATAAAGAGGAGAGGGGAGGGAAGAGGAGGGAGGTAGATGGGCTAAAAGGGGTCAAATATGTGGTGACAGAAAGAAATCTAACTATGGGTGGTGAACATACAATGCAATATATATATGCCTTGCCTTACTGTTTAATTGTACACCTGATACTTACTGGATTTTGTTAACCAATGTCACCACAATAAAAATAAAAAGTAAAAAATACAATAGGAAAAAAGTAGGATATGGTTTCCAAATGCAATATTTGGTTGGATTTAAGCAAGGCATTTTTCAAAATATAAACATAAAATTGTACATAAAATTGGTGATAAAATTGTAAAGGTTTAAAAAAAAAGAGGAAGGGCATTGATAAGACTGTGCTCTCTCCCTTTAGGAAAGCTTTCCAGAAATACCACACAGACTTCTGCTTGTAGTTTATTGGCTAAATCTTAATCAGATGATCGAACCTAGTTGAAGGAAGACTGAGAAACCCCCCTCTCTTCCTCACATGTAAATAATATTGGGTTTTGTCAGTAAGGAGGAAAGGGCAAATGGTTATTGGGGTAAGCAACCAACAGCCTCCACTAGAAGGGTACACGATAAGGATTTTTGTCTCAAATAGTACAAAGTTAACTAATATTTCATCAATTTGGTTTTGTCAGTATAATGAGGCTTTTTGATCTTTAAATACATCTTAATAAAATAATACTTAGTAATGCTATAAGATCACTTTTTCTTAAAGCTCTCCTTCATATTTGTCTCTGAAGAGAATTCCAGGCACAAATAAAATATAAGAATGCACATTTTAAGTCATAACTACAATGGAAGTCCTTGCATAGTACCCCTACAGTTAACTTTCTTAGGCAACCTAAAATATAGTAACGTTACATTGTCTCAATAAAAAACCCCATGCTGGTCTCTAGGTTTCACAAGAAAAGGTTAAAAAAATCCCAATAAACTAATGTGAAATAATCCATGACTGGATTATTTTTAGTGCTTTTAAAAATTATTCATGTTCTATTTTTATGCACATGATAATGTACTTCCTCATCAATGTTGAAGATATCTTTCAGATGTTATTAAAAATGTAGTAGAAATTGTTATAAAAAAGTATGTCTACAAACTGTTCTTTGAACATATAATTTGGCCAAAAAACATATAAGGATAAGTGCTGTATGTTATTTCTAAATTTAAGTGCCACTGGGCAATTTTTCAGATTCCCTTCCATTGCCACAATGATTTTAGAAGCACATGTAGAAATTGAGCCTCCCTCAGCACATGTCTCTGAGTGTACCTTCTCCATCTCTGATGGACATGCAGTACAAGCAGGAAATAAACGACTTTGTGAATCTACTGATTTTGGAGGTTGTTTGTTACTGCAACATGATGTGTTACAAAAGGAAACACTTTCTCTTCTCAAATGAGCCTTATGGCACTGAAATTATCTTTCAGGTGTTGTTAAAAATATAATAGAAACTGTTATAAAAAAGTCTCTGTCTACACACTGTTCTTTGTAAACAATAGATAAATATGAAAAGAATATAAGTGCCATGGGAGGTAGACTTTATATTAATCACACATTTTTCTTTATAAGAATTTGAATCATTAGCATAAGCAAGAACAACTAACAAATTCTTATTCTAAATGATCCCAAAAGAATTGGCTGGCAAGGATCAGTGTAAAAGACTGGTTTTAGCCACAATTTAAAATTGATCGATGGCTCAGTTGTGCTTAGAAATGAGCAATTTTGAGTTATGTACTCATTCAACAGATACATGCTAGGTGGCACCTCAAGCACTCTTTTTAGTACCAGAAAAATATTCTGATGAATAAGTCAGATCTGATCCTCAAGTAGCCCACTATCAAGTAGAAAGATATACACAAATGTTTGCAGATGTATAAGCCAGGATGTATTGGTATTATGTGAAAAAAAATTCTCTGAGTTGATAGAAGAGTATCGCTATTTAGATATTATAGAGAACTTCATGGAAGAGGAGAAGATGTCAGGAGAATTATGAAATACTAAGCCCGTTTTTCATGCATACATTGTACTTGTTGCTTTTATTTATCATATATAAGTTGTGTTCTGCAAAGTACGATTTTGAGGGCCAGAGACTAGAGAAGATCCCTACAAGGAAAGGGAGTAGCTAGATCCAGAAAAATCTGCCAAGTGAAAGAAGGCCCTGGTAGAAATATTTTTGTGGGTCTTGATCTTTATTAAAAGTTCACCAAACGTGGGTTCTGGAGAGCCATGGTTTAAAAGTATTTCATTTTACTACACCAAATTAACAATTAGAATTAGGCAAGTCTCTGAAGAAACTTGAGTAAATCACTGTCCATGTAATAATCTCTCTTGATACCTCTTGCTCCAAATCAGGGTTTCTTAACATTTTTTATGCCATCAGCCTCTTTGACAGTTTGATGAAGCCTATGCCTCTTCACAAAATAGGGTGTTATAAATACATGAAATAAGATGCAAGGATTTTAGAAGCTAATAATATCCCAATAGGTTATCAAGAAGTAAATATTATAATATATTAAAATGTATACTTCATTAACAATGCATAATTAAGATTTGATGGTGGGCATAACTGCCATACATTCAAAGTGCTGATGAATATAAACAGTGTTTTAATACATCATCAACAACTGAAATGTGATATAAAGATAATTGTGATCTTTTAGTGACTATAATAGGTATGGTTAATATTATGGTAGTTTGGGAATGCTATATTGCAATTAAAAGTCAGTGAAAATAATGATGGAATTTCACATATCCATTCTGTGTTTGGACCCCAGGTTAGGGTCCCTTGCTTAAAATACTCCTTAATTTTTCCAGAGACAAATCGATACATGAGGCAGCAAACGTTTCATTTTCACTGCCCTCTAGATAGCCACTTGTCTCTTTTTGGAACTCATGGACACAGAGGATGGGATGAATCTAAAACTTGATCTCCTCATAACATTGCTATCCAGAAAGGCATTTTCTTTTCTACCTTCAGAGTATATATGATACTGGCTTTGTAAAAAAGATAAGTTCATTACTGACATTCTAGACTCAGAAATATTAATCAGGTAAAAATAGAATTTTTCCAAGACAAATTATTTTATCGAATTTTATTCTGATGTCTCTGAAGTAATGTTAATGATAATAATTAGTTTTATAAACAAGTAGATACAAATTCTTAGGCTCTCAAATATTTTTTAACTTGTTTTTTGCTATGAAAAGCACAATTAACTCAGTTTCCTAGGGTTGAGAGGCTCCTTTGAGGATGAAGCAATTTCTTGATTTACTTAAAATATCACTTTTATTAGCTGCTATCTAACAAAATAGGTAAGGAAAAGTACTAAATATAAAGTTCAAATTAGTCTGTTTTTCTACTCGCTATGATAAAGAGGATTTAGGGAATGAAGACTGCAAGTGTTGAAGAAAATGAGGTTTGGAGATCTTATTAGTTTCCTATGACTAATGGCTCAAATTTAGTGGCTTAAAACAGCACAAATTATTATCTTACATTTCTGTAGGTAACAAGTCTTATGCAGGTCACACTGCTACACTCAAGATCTTGGCAGGGCCACATTTCTTTTTGGAGGCTCTAGGGAAGATATCTATTTGCTTTTTCCAGCTTTTAGAACCACCTGTAATCCCTGGATCACAGCCCCCTTTCAAGAGCCAGCAATGACTATTCATATCACATCTTTTGATCACCCTTCTGTTATGAAATCTCTGTCTTTTGGCTCTCTCTTCTACTTATAAAGACCCTTGTGTTTACATTGGGCCCACTGGACTATCCTGGGTAATTGCTGACTTCAGCTGATTACTAACTTTAATCAATTTGCAGCCTCAATCACTTTTGCCATGTAACCTAACATATTTACAGGTTCTAGGGAATAGGAAATAGGTATCTTCGGGTAGTCATTATTCTGCCCACCAGAGATTACCTAGGATTTTAATAAGATATTCCACCCCAGAGCTCTATTATCAAAGAAATGGCAATCTAGAGGCATATGAAAAAAAACTATTCTTTTTTGTTCTGTCTACTTCATGTATGGTCTCTCTAATAAATGCTAAAATATCCAACTATTATATCTATGGCTGCCTCATTAATGTGTATATCAAACCCTCAAAATACATATGAATATCAAGCATTCTTTACTTTAAAAAAAGTATTATTTAAACTGGCAACCAGAATATCTATAAGTAAAGCACAGAATAACAGATGAGATGGGGTAAGTAACCTTATTAAGAATGTGCTATAAAAAGAAAGTGTTATTCATAAAAATCAAAATGAGAAAATGAGAAGATGCTGTGGAAAGAACTCTTGGCAGTAGTCAATATATTTATATAGCACAAAATTCAGGCAAAAGTAGATGTCTGGATAAGCAAATCTGTTCTTTTTTTCTTTTCAGAAAATAGATCAGGTAAACAGTGTCTGAGAGGCCAAATATTGACTCTTGTTCAGCAAAGTGGTCAGAAATACTGAGAAAAGTAATTTGACTAAAGTTGATGGGTTATGAAAAGCAAGGACTCTTGTAAGGGAGGTAGCTGCCTCAGGCTGTCACCTAGTAATTAATTTTCAGAAATGCAACCAGAGTTTACAGCAGCACAGAGTTTACAACTTTACAAGAAACAAACAAACAAACGTGGAAAACACAAGCTGACATAAGAGAATTTTTCAAGAAAGCAAGTTCTAGAACCATTTTAGGAGACAGCACCTATTTAGTCCTAAATTTTGACCACCTACTTCTGAGTTTTTAGATTGTTTTTTATTTATTTATTATTATTATTATTGCATCATCATCATCATCAAATTTATACTTCTTTCATTGATTGGCATTGAAAATGCATCATTTTACTACAACAAGTGGTAGAAATATGAACGATTGTTAGTTTCCTTTTTTGGATTTTTCTTATGTTTGAAATCTTTAAGACAATATAAAAGATCAAATAATATATGAAATACCACCTGACCTGTGCTCTTTGCATATCATATTGTAAGTAGTCATAATTTTAACGGAGCTTTAAGATTTAATTAATATAGAGAGTTGTTTTTGAGTTTCATCTGTGTTGTTGATGTTGTTTTTCTATTTACTTATGACAGTGATGCCAGTAGTAGCAGTGAACATGATATTGATGAGGGCTGTTCCCATGCCCTGAATGCCTTAAAAACCTGTGACTACCTCACATAAAACCTTTTATTTGTTTCCATGTCTAACTTTTATATGCATAGCATAATATGAAGTGAAATATTCAACATAGGATTGTTACAACAACTGACAGAATGACAAACCCTGGGGATTGCTGGCTGAATGGGAAACCAAAGTGTTTGAACTCAGCCTTTTTTATCCATGCTCCTTTGTAGGATTCTGCCCCCATCTTTCCTTTCCCTGCTGAGTCTTAGTTTCCTCACCCGAACAATGAATGTATTTAGATAAATGACTTTTATGTTTCTTTTGACTTATTCTGAACTGTTTAAACCTATTCAGATAACAGGTATCACCATGTTTCAAATTATAATGTGAACACAGATTTACTGTTTTATGAAATAACTATACATTTAGAAAATATGAATAGTTTACACACACATATGCACCACGTATAGTGGTCTAATTTAATTATTCCGCATGTGATTATCCAGTTTTCCAAACACCATTTATTGAAAAGACTATCCTTTATGCTTTTAGTATTTTTGGTTCCCTTGTCAAATACTACTTTACCATCTCTGCAGGGGTTTATTTATGGGCTCTTAATTCTGTCCTACAGGTCTATGCATCCGTTTTTATGCCAGTACCATACTCTTTTAATTACTATAGCTTTGTAGTATTGTTTGAAATCAGGAAGGCGTGATGCCTCTGGCTTTGTCCTTCTTTCTCAAGATTGCTTTGGCTATTCAGAGTTTTTTGTAGTTTCATATGAATTTTAGGTTTGTTCTATTTCTAAGAAAAATGCCATTGAAATTTTGATAGGTATTGCATTAATTCTATAAATGGCTTTGGGTAGTATGAACATTTTAACGATATTAACTCTTCTAATACATAAACAGAGGATATCTTTCCATTTATTTGTACCTACTTTGATTTCTTTAATCAGTATCTTAGTTTTTGGTGTGTAGATCTTTCATGTTCTTGGTTAAACTTATTCCTAGGTATTTTATCGTTCTTGATGCTGTTCTAAATGGGACTGTTTATTTATTTATTTTTCATGTTGGTGAGAATATAAATTGGTATAGCCACTACAGAAAACAATATGGAGGTACTTCAAAAAATTCAAAATGAGTTTCCTTTTTGGAAACTACGACATGAGTCAGCAATTCCACTTCTGGGAATATAGCTGAAGGAAATGAAGACACTATGTTAAAGAGATACCTGTATCCCCATATTCATAGCAGCATATGGGGATAGCTTCACAATAGCCAAGACATGAAAACAACCTAAATGTCCATCAATGAATAAATGGATAAAGAATTTGTGAGATATACACACACACACACACACACACACACACACACACACACATACACACACATATGTATATATAATGGAATATTATTCAGCCACGAAAAAGAAGGAAATCCTATCATTTGCAACAAGGATGGACCTTGATGGCATTATGCGAAGTGAAATAAATTAGACAGAGAAAGACAAACACCACATGATGTCACTTATAAGTAAAACCTAAAAAAAAAAACAAAACCCACAAACAAAAAACAAACTCAAACAAAACAAGATCAGGTTTGCCCTACGAGAGGTGGGGGTGTGTGTGTAGAGGGAGAATTAGATGAAGGTGGTCAAAAGGCACAAACTTCCAGTTATAAGATAAATAAGCACTGGGAATGTAATGTACACCATGGTGACTATAGTTAACACTGCTGTATGGTATATTTGAAACTTGTTAAGAGAGTAAATCATGAGTTCTTATCACAAGGAAAACAACATTTTTTCTAGTTTTTCTTTTTCGAGATAATGGATGTTAACTAAACTTATTGTGGTAATTACTTCACAATAAATGTATAAGTCATTATGCTGTACACCTGTATATCAACACCTGTGTGCTGTATATCAATTATGTCTCAAAAAAATTGAAAAAAAAATAAAAATAAACCTGCAGGTCCTTGGCGAGTGCTGCAGGGAGTCTCAGTGGCTGCAAGGGCTGTTGGGTTCCTCAGTGGTGCCTCCCTTTCCAGTAGCTGGGGACCAGAGCAGGCAGCTGTTGAGGCTGGAGCTGGTAGTGTGCACACACTTGACTATAGGAACCGGCTGCAGTTGCTTATGTAGGGGCAGTGGCCTGTGCGCATGCACGCGTGTGCACACCCACATACACAGTGGCAAGGGCCAGGGCAAGCAGAGAGGGTGAGGGCCAACTGCTGGCACACTGGAAGTTGTGTGGGCCCTGGCTTTCAGTGTGCCCTCCTATGATTTCAAGGTCTCGCCTTAAGCACACTCACAGCAGTGGAGGCCGGTGAAGGCAGCTGGGCTTGCAATGCGCTGGTGCAGAGCAGGAGGAGTTAGCTGCCTGTGAGCCCAGTGGTGCAGGCCGGTGACTGGAGATAGGGCCAAATCTGGGCCCAAGGCAGGTGCGTGGGCGTTGGTGGGGGGTGGGGGGGAGGACGGCGGCTTGGCTGTTGGCATGTACTACTGTGACTTCAGGATCTTGTCACAGGCATGCACACAGCAGTAGAGTCTGTCGCTTAAATAAAGAGGTAAACTGAGGCAAGCGTAAATTACCAGAAATTAAGTTTAGTCTGGAGTCACAGAGGAAATGCAGTTCAGAAAACACAAGCAGGAGCAAGCTTCAGGTGAGTCCATGGGTCGAGCTGTATTTATGGGTAAGGAGCCCAAAGCGGGGAAGTTCGATCAGAATCCAATCAGGAAGTTCACTGACTTGAGGATGAGGAGAGGTTCTTGGAGGATGTTGCTAAGTCTCGATTTTCTGCAAATGAGTCCTTTACGGAAATTAGTCCTTCAGTTCCGTTTTTCTGAGGGCGCATGCGTGATATTCTGTATTTCACATCCACCAGTTGTTCCATTTGATTGAAATCCTTTCACAAATCCTATGACAAGAGTCAGTCTGGTGGAATGCAAGTGGATAGCTAGAGGAGCTAGTCCCAAGTGCGCACATGATGGCAGGTGTCACCTGCGAAGTCTAGGCGGTCATCTTCTACTCATCTTCTACTCACGCAGCCACAGAGGCCTCGGCGGGCTGCAGGTGTGTATCCCGGGCTTTGGTGGAGGTCGCGCGTGCGCACGTTTGTGTTTGTGTGTGTTTGTGTGCGCATACAGGGAGAGACCCAAATGGCTGGCGATAGTGAATGCAATTATCTGTAAGGCGGAAATTGGTGAATTTGGCAGGGCATCGTGGTGGCTGTGTGGACCATTGGTTTCTTCAGTGGCGAAAGAGGCTGGGCTTGTGTGCAGAGCAGGCCACTGGGAACTGTGGTGGCTCCCGCCGTATGGTTGATACTGATAGCCCCTGCGCTTCTTCCTTGTTCCTAGTTATCTCTGTAGTTTCAGCTTTGCTGATCTCTGGGTAAGGTGAAATGTAGGTGGGTCCTCTATGCGGGATCCCAAAGGCTGGGGTGGCTGGTCTCTTATCCTGCTCTTCCTTTCTAGCTGGCGAGTTCCCTCTTGGCTCTGAGAAGTGCTAGCCTGGGAAATGGGATGATACAGGCAAAATGAAGTTGTTCATTTTTTCCCCCCTTTTTGTGTCATTATTTTCAGGTTATTTTGTTCTAGTGTATTGCTACAGGTTCTTAATGGACTCTTGCGCTCTCCCAGAGCTGCTTTTGTTAGAGGCTAGCAGTCTGATTGTTGGTATCTGTGAGGGGTCGGAGGCTGGGGTCTCCTACTTCACTATCTTGGTTATGTCACTTCCCATTTCTAGCGTTTTGAGTGGAATATATATCTCATTTATTTCCAGCCTTAGGTATATAAGGCTATAGATTTTCTTTACAATGCCGTTTTTGTTTTCTTTTACAAATTTTAAAGTTCATATTGAAGAGCAAATATCAAAGACTAACCATAAAAGAATAAAAAAGGAAAGCATAATGAGGGAGTGGATGGACACCACACCAGGTGTTAAAATATTACAAGGTTAATTGAAACCTTCCTCCCATCATACTTAACAATAAATCCTAATGTGTTTTATTGATCTGAAAATTAAAACAATCTGTTTTGGTCTTATATTCCCTATGTATAAAGTGGTGAAAATAATAATGTTAACTACATTACAGGTTGTCGTGAGGAAAATAATACATGAATCTTGCTCCATAATAATGATAATAGTTGTATATGTTTGTTGAATGTTTGAGGTGCTGTTTGTAGTACTCACTAAATGTAACAGGCCATTGCTATTATTATAATGCATTATTCACATGCAATAATTAAAATTGTCATTGTGGATGATATATTCGATTGGATTTGAAACAAAATTTATAAAGATCCAAAGAGATGATAGGAACAAGAGAAGCATATGAAAGACGGGCCAGAGATTCAAGAGTAGGTGGTGTTTGTTTTGGTGGTCAAGGGGCTTACATCATTACTGTGAGAAAACATGAGATAAGGTCTTGGGTTTCATGTGAAAATGAAAGTCGTAACTGAAAACAGAATAAAATTGGAACTTTAAATTAGGTGTACATTTGTTGAAATAAGCTAATAGAGGAAATCCAAAAGTTAATTTATAAACACTCTGTTTTCTGTGTCTTTATCTGACCACTAGATGGGAGTATCATCTCCCGAGAGGTCATGTAGGGTCTGTTCATCCAGTGCATCCTTGGTTTGTATTATTCCATCTGATTGGATCAGAAACCTCAGACCAAGAACTTTAAATAAAAATTAGTTTAGGGACTGTGATATCCTTTAATATTACTGGTAAAAGCAAACATAAAATAATTTCAGAGAGGCACTCATACAATCCAGGCTGCACAGAGTGGGGTGAAGAAAGTCTCAAAAAATGAATGGAAATTAAAAAGTTGCAAGGCACATAAGGAAGCAGTTTCTCAAAAGGAAAATCAAGGATCCAATACTCAGAAAGAATAGAGTTCTAATAACATTAGAAAAATAGTATACTAATATGAGATAAAATATAACATAAGCATTTTTAAAATGAAGGCAAAAATGAAATAGTAATGGAAAACAACCCTATTTAAAAAAAAAACAGGCAGAATTGGAAAATAATATGAAAGAACCTCTGAAGTGAAAAATATAAGCACTGAGTTTTTTTTAAGTACTAAGTGAATATAGTAAGTTGCAAATAGTTGCATATGATAACAAAGTTGTCAGCAGGCTATCTAGAATTCAGCATGGAAAGACAGGTGAAAACTACAAAAAAGACATTTAAGACATGTGAGATACTATGAAGTCTAACATATTGTGTGGGACCTCATGTTGAATTATACGGATGCCTTAGCCAACATAGCATGCTCTAACTCATTTCAACTTTCCTCCTAACAGGCACCCCTTGGTTAGCTCTTGGGCCTAGTTTTCTACCACCAGGACTGGCCCAGAGGAGTTCTGTGCAAGTGCTGGAAGCAGAGTCAGGCTATTTAGTAGGGAATTCTTGTATCTAGTAGGGAATTCTTATGTCACAGGTGCCTGGAATATGGTTGAGGTGAACATGTTCCATTGGCTCCTTGGACTCCTTACCCTTTGGAAGCAGCAAAGACAGAAGAAGAATAGACTGAGGCCCTGGCAAGCACAGGCCTAGGACAGAGACCTCACTTGATTGGTTCTAAGGCATGTCTTAAGAAGCAGACAAACATTAAGAACAATAATTTATTTAAGATGTGATCTCAGGAAGCATAGGTAGAGGAGTGGAAGAGATAAAGAGAGGAGATCAATGCAGGGGATGGTAATGAGCTGTAGGCAATAGGGGCTTACTCCCACAGGGGACCTCTGGAAGAATTCACCTCAGTGTTATTCCAACTAAAGGGCAATGAAGATGGGTTATTTTCTCACCAATTTCCATCCATCATTGGTTGAGGACTGCTCCTTTTGGTCTAACTACCACTTCTGGTCTGATGTGTGACAAGACTGAGCTCCCTCCTGTGACCAGAGAAAGTCCTTAAGAAGAAAATCATAGTTTTCCATAATGCCATTGACCTACAGGGGAGATTTAAATGCAAAGGGGACATGGCAAGGCATGGACTGGGCATCTGCCACAGTGCAGAATTTGAAAGAAAACATGTCCCTAAAGGAGAATGATAATATGGTGGCACCATGTATCTGGTAAATTTTCAAGTTTCTAAGGATCAAAATGGTGTCTACCTCTGCTATTTTACATCTAAGGGGATGCAGATACTGGCAGATGAATCTCTTAACCCAGAATTGACTCCTTAGTTATGTTATATGATGATACTCCTACTTACATTTACTACAGGAGTCAATTATCTTTTATTTAAGAAAAGAAACATTTTATCAATGCATCTTCAAAAATAGAACTATCTTTTCTACGAATTCCACTTTATGATGGATTTGTTTTTGGACATGTGAGGGAGAAGGGCTGGCACTGTGCATTCCTTAGGGTCTTTGCTCATAAACCTTTCATGAACTGGAAAATATACACTTAAGAATGTCCTTGGCTTTCACTTTCAGACTCGGTATCATTAGGAAATGAATACTTTTAGGGAAAAGGGAATAGTGTATAGACAAGTTTTATACTTGAACTTGTGCATTTCTATTTTTGTATATTATGAAATAGTAGTTCTTCATCTTTGATAACATTAATTACTATTGTTTAAATTTCCTATTATGAACATTTTATTTTGTTTAAATTTCTGTTCTGAAGGTTTTCATTTCAATCTGTTCACACACAAGAAAAATCAGGCTTTTTTTTTTTCCTGGAATAAAGCAACACATTTTGATCAAACGATTCTTTCTTGTGCTTTGCTCTAATGAGATTGCTGCAATCCAAATATTTCTCTCAGAATGAAAGTAATCAATGAACAAAGATGATAAAATGTGCCCAGAGTCCTTTTCTGCAAAGAGAAAATTTTATTCTTAAGTTATATTTATACTTGAGTAAGATAGAATAGAAATAACAATATTCTGACAGTCTTTGAGAGTAACTAATGGTTTTCCCCATAGAACAGCTGAGAATCTTGGGGCTTTGGTTAGACACAGTATGGATTTCAACTGGGATCCATTGACAATGTGATAATGTATAAAATAACATCACATATGCATATAGCAAAATATAGCATATAATATACATGTAATATATAATCAAATATTATAAACATGTACAGACCCTCAATATTTTTTACAAAGGATTTAAAACAGTTAATATTCTTGCAGGAGTGACTGATTTTCTTGAAATGTAGACTGCACTGCATTTGAAAACAAAGTTGTCACCTTTAACATTGATGTGTTAAATGTTTCTCATAGTAGTGAATTAAAATTATAGACAATTAGTCTCATTGTCATGGTACTTACCTGGTTAATATGCTTGACTTTTTTTCTAACTTTTAGAGAATTTCCTTACATGGAAGTAGGCCTTAGGACATTTATCATTTGTGTATTGGTTACTTATATATATTGTAAGTAAATGGAAAGAAAAGTACAATAATAAAATGTATATTATGTTTTTATACTGTATTCTACCTTAGGGTTGAGGAGATTTTTACAACTATGCTCTGATTTCATTAAGATTTTGAAAATGGTAACCTTCAGAGAAAAAGTGACATTGCTTGAAAGGAAAAGACCAGCATAGATAAATAAAGCAAAGGAAAGCCTGCCCAGCCAGTTCAAGACTTTCATGAAATAGCAAAGCTTTCTATGAGTGAACAGCAGGAAAAGAAGAAAGTCTTCAATAGAGCAAGGATAATCTTTTATGGTTATGTTGGACAGCTGTTGTACCTCCTACCCTTTTTAGCAACATTCCCTGCTCCCTGTGGTAACTTCCATGTTTAAAGGAATGGAATTGTTATGCAATAATCAGAGACATGCAGATAGTTCACAATAGAGATTATAGATTTGAAGAAAACTTGAAAGTGAACAAAGCAATTTTTAAACAAAATTTATATTTGTCATTCTCTATTCAAGATTTAATGTATTTCAGCTCAGCAGCTTAGCTGAGTTTAACAATTATGCATGTTTTTCAGTGCTTCGGGATGGTGAGTAACAGTTACTAGAATGGAGGAAGCTTATTGGCTTCTTGCCATAAATTCTTTGACAGTTTCCTTGCTTATTGTAGAATTAGATAATACAAAATGTAAAAAACTATCGAGGAAGAAACAACTTCATTTGAGTATCTCTGGATATATTGGATATAAATTATGCATTAGTTTAGATATATTTGCAGGACAGGATGCATATACTCATCTCTGTGGAGATTGGACATCCTGTGAGGTGTCTGGAAGTCAAATTTGGAAACAGTTTCTCCTTTAAAAAAATTAATAGCACACTTTAATTTTAAAAAAAATCATTAAATTGTTCTTGTCTACTGCTCTCAATTGGGTTAAACAAGCATTTTAAATTATGTATGTGCTATCCTCAAAAATATAATTTGCATAGATATAAGAGGACAAAAACAAGAGTCTGGAGTGGAGGAAAAGTAAAATCTCCTAAGATATTATGATGAGTATAAAATGGGGCACTGGAGGGAAGAGATCAAAGCTGAGGTCACTGGGAAATTGTAGGAAAGGTTTATCTTATAGGCGTTGAAGAATCCTTTGGGGCCATAGTCCAATTAGAAAATTGTATAACGAAGATCAGACCAGGAGGCAGAAATCTCTGAATGTCATGCTAAAATGCTGAAAATCAAGTATTCATTCATTTATTCAGTTATTTATTCATTTATTCAATCAATATTAGTGAGCCCTTATGTGGACTAGAGTCTGTGTTTGACACTAGACATGATTAAATGAGCAATAAGGACAAGTGAGAGTCTGAAATTGTGTTTGAGAAAAAAATAATGGCCAAAATTTTGCTGTGTAGGTGGGACATAGAAAACATCAGTTATATTGAAATTGGGCATTTTCAAGAAACTAAATTATGTAATTGTGGCAGCTTGATCCAGGGACCATAAAGGTAGGAAATTATTCTCTCCAGTGAAAGGAGGAGCTAAGGAGTGAAAATGGCAAGCTGAGAGATATGCATCCTGCAATTAGGTAGAATACAAAGAAACTCTAGAGAGTGACCATGAAAAGAAAAGATCATATTTAGTGGAGAAAGAAATGTCATTTAGAGTTTTCAAAAACCCCTTTCATTATACACACTTAATAACATTTTCTATTTTTCCTCTTCTGCAGAAACATGTTTTCTCAATCTTATCTGATTACATTTAACTTTATACATATTTTTATATACAGGGCAACATCTTAGCATGGTGAATTTCATAACACCATAATTTATGCTATAAAACAAAATGCACATATTGAAGTAGAATTTGAGTATGGTACTCATGTTCAGTGTTTCCTGTATCTCTCTAGTTGGATGGAATTGAATATAGGCAAATATACTGAAAATATACTCGTGAATTTTGGTTAAGGGTAAATTGTTTAAGATTATGTTAAAAAAAGTGACATATTTAAAATAACATCCCCCAGTAGGTATAACATTTTGCTTGACAAAAAGCAGAGAAAATAATACTTTTAAATTAACCGGTCATCAAATCTTGACCTTATGAGAAAACAAATTAATTTATTTCAAAGATAGTTGAACCTAATATGTGAAACCTAATAAAGGTGAAATAATAGTAATATAATTGTTCTCATTTTAAATTTGGGTCACATTTATGATGTAATGAGAAAGCAAACAAGGAGAATATTAACTTCATAAAAATGAACAGCAGGAAGTTTCCTTTTGCTTGGCAGACAGTAAAGTACAGTATAAATTATGCAAAGATTCAGACCTTAGCATTAGCACTTACTATCCCTGGAACAAGTCACTTAACTGCTCTATACCTTAGTTTTCTCAGTTCGGGACAGGGATTGTTCAATGAAGAACAATGATATATTTAATACATTTAAGCCATTGTCTGGAATATGTTAAATGCTAGTTAAATGTTATTGTTATTGTCATTGCTGTTATTAATTTATCAGAGTAAAAAGAAATGACCCAGACATATAAGAAAAGATACTAACCTGTATTTGATTTACCACAAATATTTCAAAGCACTGACTTTAGAGTCAAATACTAGTTATATAATTTGAAACACTCTACTTACTGTCTCTCAACCTCAGTTTTACAGGTTACTTTTTCCTCAGGCATCAATGGTTGAGTTGACACAGAATATTCCAATAGTAGGTACAAATTTTTATCTTATGTTAGGAAATATAACATGCTTCTCAGGGATGCTAATGCTCTGGTAAATAAATATTATTCAATTTCTAAATAGAAAGTGCAAGTGCCAGCCAACATCATTACCTCTTTGAACAATGTTATAATAGCTGCTTTAAAACTTTAAACCAATATTTTCAATATTTGTGTTGTCAGGGTAATTGTCTTTTCTCTTTAGAATGAGTAAAATTTCCTTCATCCTGTGTCAAAGAACACACATAATTTTGAATTGTGTCCTGAGTATTATAAATGTTATATCTTATAGACTGGATTATGATGTATTCCTCTAGAGAAGGTTACATTTTGTTTTGTTTTATTTAATATTTGGTCAACTTGGATGAACTAGTATTGTAAACTTTATTCCTTGGCCACTTCCTGAAATCTAAGTTCAGTGCTATTATCCTTTGATCGTTTACACTGAGTCTAGCCTGTGCATGTCTGAATTTGGCGTCAATCAGATTTGAGGCGAGATTACCAAAATAATTTGTGTTTCTCCTCTCTGCGTCTCTCTTTCTAGAGTACCCTAATCATTTTTAGTGGCTATGGCTACCCCATACTCTGCCCTCTGGTTTCTCAAGCCAGAAAGACTGCATCAATGATTTTACTATAAAGTAATAATAGTAAATGAGCATGTTAATCCTTTTATATGAATCATTTCTCTTGTTCCATTTTTCTGTAGGTCTCTATTGAGACTTTCTTCACAGTATATACAGTGTTAATCTGGCTTGCTTTTTATCTAAAATTGAATTGTTTCACTGGAACTATTTGAATTAAAATTTAGCTTTTAATTGCTTGAGTAATTTAAATTATTTTCAGATGTATATCAATATTTTATAATTTACGTTCATGAATTCCCTTTTCTAGGCAACTTCAGATATTCTAATTGTGTGCAGATGTCTGAACATCACCAGAGACCCTTATAATGAGGTTCCATTTTCTCCTTAAAACATTGATGTCTTCAAATATATCAAAACCATTAATAAAATGTTATTTTTAAAGCAATCATACTAGGACTAAAATATGATTAAAAGAAATAGAATTTGAATATACACTACTTCTTTTAATAAAATGACCCATAGGAAACTTGACATTTGCACTTAATTCATTGGCTTTCTAAATAATCAGAGCTCTGATTCATATATTTACTTTGTAAATCATCTAACATTATTTTTATATCTAGTGTTATACTCTTTTAAGCATTTATTTAAATTTATTTGTGGGACAAATTCTTAGAAGCAGAATTATTTAAGTAATTTGTGTTTGTGTATGTATATATGTTGTGTGTATATCTATATATCTATGCATCTATGTATGTATGTATGTATGTATGTATGTATGTATGTATGTATCTATATTTTACATCTCTATATATTTTAAGTTGTAATAAATGGTTTCAAACAAGTTTATTAGCTTCTAAAATATTGCAGTAATATATAATTCCACCAATAGCCTATGAGAATTTCTTTTTACAGGACTAGGTATTAAAATGTGTACAAATTTCACTTATACCAAATGAATATAGGTGAAAGATTTCAGTCTGTTTGAATTTTGCTTATTTTGTCTCTAATAAAACACTTATTAGTTAAAATTATCCTATGACCCTTGGAAAGAATTATCTACTTGGGAATGGGGAGAAGTACTACCTCTAAGATTTGGAGGGATGATGGAGGTAAGCGATGAAGATTAATTGCTAGAACAGGGCTGTGATTCATCAAAGAAATGTCTTGTTTGGGAGAGAATTGACTGTCCCATTAATGTTCGGATCCTGCTAAGGAAATAATTATAATGTAGGTAACTAGATACAAACTTGTAATATGAGAAGCATAAAACCAGCAGCAATTCTGGGATCCTGGTGAGTGCTATCTCTTTATCCCCACGTGCCTCAATATATGTTGAAGTCTAAATACTGATTTTACAGATCAGAATAAATGCCCCAGAATCCTTTGGAGCTTGGTTCTGTGAAAGCTCTGTTCCCTAAAGGGAGGCATGTGCTATAGGACTGATAAATGTTAAGAATCCATAAGATAATGGATCCCTTTTAGCTAGAATATTAAAGAATGGTGATCTAAAAGAGGTAGCATTGTAACAGGCTTAGAGAATGAGTAATATATTTATACATAAACTTGGAGGTGGTTAGAAATTCACAGAAAGTGGATGACAAGAGCAGATTCTCAGAATGTACAATTTTTCCAAATTGACTGGGACATTGAGCCTTTGGGAAATTTTAGGAGTTGAGTCTGTAAAAGTTGACTCATGCCAGTGATTTTTTTGCATCATTTACTGAGCAGTGGGGGGTCATGGGAGATTTTTATATGGAAGTATAACTAAAATAGCATTTTGGAAAATTAATATAGCAACTTAAGATAAGTTACAAAATACTTTGGGTTTATAGAATCAATTTGGTAGATGTTTGCAGTAATCTAGCCATAAAGTACAGTCATGAGCTAGAGTGGTAAGAATGGGCATGAACGAATAGGGGCAGAGGGAAAAAGTGAAGTATATTTGGTAGGACTTGTATGCCAGGACAGCCCACAAATACTACTCCAATGATGAATACTCTCAAAATGATTACTCAATCTGAGTTCACTTTACTTTCACATAAGTTAAATAGTCTAAATGGTATAACCCGCATTGAGGATACAAATATGAATGTAAATAGTTCTCCAAGGTTTCCACAGTTCCTAAGTGGTCTACTAACTTTGAGATCAGTGCAACCCATGCTGAATGAGATTAGGTCTAGTCTGTGGAAATGTGTGTGTGAGAGAGAGGAGCGGAGGGGAGGGGAGAAGAGGGGAGGGAGAAGGAGAGGAAGAACTGGCACGAGGATTTCTTCCCTTTAAACTAATTGTTCAGAGCTGGGGCTAAGGAAACATTCACATACAAAATCTTGTGTATTTGTGGTTACCACAGAGAATAGAAAGTGAGACCATCTGCTCAGTATGACGAGAAAAGATGAGCCTTATGAATTAAAGAGCTCAAGGAAAGCTCTGAAGAGCCCTTTTGAAACTGCCATGTTAGGGCAACATGAGATTGATAAACATGTAGCTAAGCATAGATGAAAAAGGCAGAGCAAACAAATTTTAGGGCTAACCCATATTTGTAACTTTCTTACCAGTTCATAGGAATTATGAAAAAATAGGTAGGAGGGATAAGGTAACCTAGGATAGATAAATTCCATGGCATCATTGAGGAAGATCAAATAGGAAAGAGATTCAAAGGCAGGTTTTGAACAGCTGACTGTGAGCTCCATGCTGATTACCAAGGTGACTATCCGATATTTTTATTATCAAAGCATCTTAAATTTCCAAGAATGATGGCAAGAGACCAATTAAGGAAAACCTTGATCCTTGGATTGTAGTGTGTGTGTGTGTGTGTGTGTGTGTGTGTGTGTGTGTGTGTGTGTGTGTTTTAAGAGTAGCAGAGAAGTAAACAGATGATACAGAGAGATAAACTCAGGCTATGAACTTTTTAAAAGTCTGTGATAAAGACAGTAAAAGATTAATCATCTGAAATTATCTACAAGTTTCCATCCATGTCTACTTTGCCTTCTCGAAGTCTGGAAGAGCAGACTGAGAATATGTTTGATGAACTATCAGTTCAAGCTCAAGTAGGAAGATATGGGTGAGTTTGAAGACAATTAACATGGCATAGTGGATGGGATGTGTAGCAAGATATAAGAGAATTGAAGAAATGAACTGGGTAAGAATTAGAGAACCAAAGATTATTTGATGGGCAGTCTCATATTTCACATGGAAGGTGTAGAGAAATGGAGCAAAGAAAGCAATGCAAAGACTGAATCTAAGTACTATTAGCAAGCAGAAGGGAAACTTTTAAATAGACACAAGTTTGGAACTCTGCTTGACTCCATCATTTATTGACACTGTAACAGAACATACTATAATAGAAGTATCCACTGGCTCATTGCTCAGCTTCTACTGTGCTTGACGTCAAATGTCACCACAATACTTACTAGTATCTTCTGAAGTTTTCTCGCTTTAAAAAATTTTGCTTTACAGAGTCCATCAAAAATGCAGTATGGTTTATAGTAAACCTGTTCCAAATATTTCAATGAAGTAGTATTTTTCACCATTTTTGCATGCAATCTGGGAGACATAAATTTATCAAATTAATTCCTTTTTTAATTTGAATTTTAATCAAATGACAGCACTATAGTTTAACTCTTGTATTTGTAAAGAACAAGTCCTTCATAATTGGCACAATTATTATGAAACAAAACGTGATGAACCTCAGTATCCTGTAATATGTAAGGCAGTGAGGTCTGCTACTTATGAGAAGGAACATAAGAGAAACAGTGAACTGTGAAACATTATCGAATTCAGAATATTCATGATGACCTTGAAAGATGCTCCTGGACCAGAAGTTATTGAAATGAACAAAATAACTAAATAATTATATTCGATATGCTTTTCCTTTGTATTGGCATTATCAACAATTGTGACACTGCACAGTACAAGACATATTTACAGTAGGCAAATATGTTCTCTTTCAACATATTCATGTGGAAAATTTTAAAAAGAATTTAGGGAAGTAAAGACCAATTGGGTTCAATGCAAAGTAAGAGTGGATTATGGTAAATGTTACTGGTTATATATGAAGTTTTGCAGGCCTCATTATTTTGAAAAATATTAGCAAAACATGATCCTGATAGCTCTGCCCAGAGTTTTCCCTTAGAGTTGAATTAATGTTGCCATTGTGCCCTGGAAAAATTGAGCTAGTCAAGAAAAGATTAATTCCATTTTTATTGATATTACTATTGGAAGAATTTTACATGTTTTTAAACACTGTAAGTGTAATTTTTTGAACAGCTGTTAACTAATATGAAATAATATAAGGAAGGATAGAATATATAATTTTTACATATATATGAGATTTTCCCCGTTCGTAATGGTCAAATATGCGCATCAACATTTGTGCGTGTATGTGTGTGTATGTGTGTGTGAGCTGTCTTTAAAAAAAAGTATTCATTTTCCATTTTGTTCTTAAGTATAGAATAATTATTTACAGAGGGCCTATAATTAGGAAAACATTGATAAGCATAGTTGTTATGAACAAGGCTGGTATTAAACCAATTATGCTCTGTTTGTTAAAATATTGTAATAGTTGTTTTTATTATAGTGTAACACTTGCCACTCTAACTACCACAGCCTCTTCCCCAAACCCCACTGCATCTCTCAACAATCCAGTAACAACTAAGAAGTTAACACATATTAGCAGTTGATAGATGGTCACGGGGGTGGAGACCGTGGCATAGGGAATATAGTTAGCATTAATATATTAGCTAGGTGGAAAACCAGAGGAGAAAAAGAGCAATTATGGAGATCGTTTTATAAACTATGTAAATGTCTAACCAATGTACTGTATACTTGAAACTAATTAAAAATTAAAAAAAAAAGAAGTTAACACATAGTGTACCAGGGGGTCTCGGGACTTTGATCAGTCATCCTTTCAGATGGGTAAGAATGCTAATCTATGCCTGTTAATTATGTTTAATATTACCACTGGATACAAAGATGGATATGATATGGTTACTGCCTCCTAGGAATTCACATCCACTGATGGAAATAGATATCCACAAATCATCTGAATACAAAATATACTATGATATATCGAAAATTGAAACAGGGTGCTAGGACACATGGTGGGAAAAGATTAATCATAGCAGTGTGGGTCTGAGAGGGCTTCTTAGAAGATATTGGCTTTTATCTGGACTTTGAGGGTGAGCTGGGGTTTATCATGGAGGAGGGCATTCCAGCAGATGAAACAACCTTATTGTAAATACAGGGAAGACAATTTCTATAATAATGAATAGAGGGGTGTGTCTGGTAGGAATGCAGAGTGACATACAATTAGAAATAGAGGCAGACTTTGTTGGGCAGAGTTTTATTTTACTTCTTATTGCACTGGGAGCCATTGATGATTTTGGAGGGGGCAAGAGGCATGAATTGATAGTTTTAGAAAAAGAAAACTTTATTAAGTATATTTGTATGTTTAGGCTTATATATATCATAAATTTTTTTATTAAAGGTAGTATATAAAGTGAATGGGCAGGGAGTTCAATAGGAGCCTTTGGCAATAATTTAGATCAGGTAACATTTTTTTTTTTTCCTGTAAAGGTCCAGATAATATTTTATGCTTTTACGCTATCTAGTCTCTGTTTAATTAATGAACTCTGCTGTTAGAATGGGAAACAAGCTATAGACAATACCTTAATGCATATGAGTGGCCATGTTCCAATAAAACTTTATTTACAAAAACAGACAGCAGGCCAGATTTGGCACACACGCCTGTTGATCTCTGTTCTAGGTTATCATTTATTAACATAAGTACCTAATTTTGAGTTCCCCGTAAATGAAACTCTGAAATAAGGTTTTGAATGCATATAGTTTATTTGGAAGGTGATCTTAGGAAATACTTTGAGCAGGAAAGTAAGACACTGAAGAGTGAAAGCCAATAAAAGGCAGAATTATAAATGTTAATTTTGGGGTAGCTCACTGGGGACCTGTTTAGAGACTGTGTAGAATACCCCTTAGAATTGTCGCACTGAGGTGAGGAATCTGGATATGTGTTCACTATATATCATGTGTCATTACTTGAGGGACACTATTGAGATATTATCTTCCAGATATTTCTGACATAAATAGGCTAAGTATGCTCCCATGACAAAGAATGCCTTCAAGCAGAGAGATGTAGGACACCAGTGTGTATGGGAACCATTATGGAGGGCATATGGCCTGGGAAGAGTATGTGCTTTAATGGATATCATGGCATATGGGTGAGTAGGAAAAATTTTTAAGAACAGGATGAAGGCGAAATATGTGCCATTGGTGAGCATCAGTCAAAATCCATGTGTCTGGGAGGAACATTTATTTTAAAGCCTACTTGCTATGGAATAAAAATAAAGAGTGGCCATTTGAAATGAAAGTTAATGTTAGACTGAACTAGGTCAGTAAGGAACAGAGAGAGTTTCAAGAGCAATAAAAAGGTAAAACAGATCTGTCACAGGTTGGGTTTCCATGGGAAGCAGTCTTGAAGATGGAGTTTAGTATGCAAGATGTTTTTTAGGAACTGCTATCGGTGTCAAGTGTGTTTGTGTTGAGGGGAAAAGGTGTGAAATCGAATTGAGCAAAGGTAAACATTGAACTGTGATGCACTCCCAACAGAGGCGTCGGTCAACATCTTGGGGATCGCTACAGGTGAGCTGACCCTTCAGAATTATCCTGAGCTGGGGCAAGTGGGTCAGGTCTTTATAGTTCTGCGTTGGTCAGCTATTGGAAGTTGGTTAGCTTTGGAAAGAGGTATTATCTTAATGAAACAGTTTTCTTCAGCTGAGGAGACCCTGAGAAAAGGTTGACAGCCAAAAGCTGTCTTTCCACAGCTGGGGGAATGATTCCTGGTTAGTGCCTGATATTATCTGCCACAGGTACATTCGATGATGATTGCATGTGGGGAGATGAGGGAGAGAAAAGAGGCAAATGTGGCAATGGTACAGAGAAATCCTAAGGAAGGTGACACAGTTAACTTAAAGAGGGAAAAAATCAGAGATAAAAAACCCAGTTAAATTTTGAGATCAAAATTACCTTTTTTTTGCCAATACATTTCATAAAATGAAAAAGTATTAAATAAGTTGACTTATACATGAAATATGGAATCTGATTTCACAACTATAGCATTATCTCAATGAGAAAGAAGAAGCAAAACAAAATAAGCAGACAAACTATGTATGAAATCTATTTAAGGCCACAGCAGAAATAATGTTAATGATATCATGCTTTAAGACATGATTAAAATTAAGACTTTTTTTCCTGAATAACTGTAAAGTGGCCTCTTTGGGCTAGATAAAATTATAATTTGAAAAGCTCATTTTACTATTACTACAGGATTTATTTGTAATAAACTATAGCCTGTTGTTTACTTAAAGTAGTAAAATATACAAGTACATTTTCATTTTTTTCTCAGGAAGAAGTTTGTTTTGCACAAGACTGACATTAAGTGAACATGATTGGGCCTAAGTGGTTAACTTGTACTTTAGTAACAGCAATCCTTAAATTTATTTTGATTGCAATAACATAATATGATTCATAAACATAATTTAGAGATGGCTTTATAGCATGCACGTTCATAAGATAGAGACAGCTTATTCCTAATGCAGTATTATGGAAATTAACTTGTACTTGTACCAATTAGAGGTGGTATAATGTGGTGTAACCTGCACATCGCTTTTCTAATAATTTTCTCTGGTTACTCTTTAATAATCTATATAGAACCAATATGTCTGAGGTGTGTATCTCTGGCATGACAGTTCTGAATTTCTTATGAGAATGTCATACTAATGAGCTTGATGGCCTCCAGCTTGTGACTATCATGGCCATGATACATCATTAATAAGAAAATTTTAATAACAAGCAGGCAAGTGTCTAAACTTATAGGGCTACCTCCAGGACCAGTTTGCTATGTTAACAATTACCTACTTCCAGGGCTCGCCGTGTACAGTGTAGCAGTTTTGGACTTATTTCCTGATAGTGACTCCTTTGGCAATCTAAAAAAATATACTCAGAATACTGTTTATATATAAAAAAAATATATAAGATAGCAAAGGAAGCCAATAATTTTGAAATAGTACTGTCAAAATAAAAATTAAATACCCTTGTCATGTAGGAATATATGTGCTCCTTACTGCATTGAACAAGATATAGTGAGAGATCTCGTAATTTCCATAATCTCAAGATGTGTGACACAACTGTTATATGACTTAAAAATACCTGGAATGTTTATTGGTGACCTAGTCATAGGTACTTTTTACTTGTTAAGTGGGTTGCTCATGTTCATCCTTGAAGGATATGACACATTTCTGTGAGCCATTAGTAAAAACATACATATCATTTTATTCATCCAATTCTTCAGGCCTCCCCAACCCCCTGAACTCTATACATGGGCACCTCTGAGGGACCACAGATGCTTAGTTAGAAACACCTGGGAGGCCCGGCTCTGTTGCCCTCTACTGGAGCCAGCCTGTGGTGAGTTTGGTGTCGGCAAGTCAGTCCACTTCAATGAAATTCTTCCCTTGAGGGCATTCTTTTGATGTAAGTGAGGCCAGATGGTAAATTCCAGAACAAGAAGCTTAGACTTTAATCCTAGACATTTTTCAGCCTTTGATACTTTACTGAAAGCATACCAGTGTGATCCAAGCAGTGGTTTAGCTTTATAACACTGTAGTGGTAAATGAGAGGGCTTAAAGTAGAGGCAGGGGTTGAGTAAGGCGTGAAGAGGAAGTATGAGTTAAGTTGAGTTGAGATACCATTGTCACTGTCCTGTCTGAAGAATGAAGAATGAATTGACAGGCAGTGTGATGAATAATCAGGACTTGATGAATGTGCAATTTGGATACTGAGAGTCAAAGCTCTCACTGATAATATTTCCAAGATGAGTAAATATGAAAGTTGTAACATAAACAGAAACAGAGAAATGAGAATTTAAAATATGTCTGGGTATGACACATTATAGCTTTGATTTTAAATATTCCTCATTTGATATAATGGCTGAGGAAATGTCCAACAGATACTTTTTAACTTTGAACTGAATTTCTAGGTGGGAGACAGAACTGGAGATCTAGGTTGGGAGTTATATGGAACAAGATGCTATTTGCATTTGTGATTATGGTAAGATATGTGAGGGACAATGTGCAGAATGAGGTTAGAGCACAGAGGTAAAAACAAAACTTTGGGGAATGGTACGTGGTGAAGAAGCAGAGAGTTTTGAAAAAAGACCCCAAAACACAGGAGGCAAAGTAATAGTATAGTTTCATATAAGGCAACAGTTATAAGTAAGTTCTGTGGTCTACTGTGTAGCATGGTGACTACAGTTAACAATACTGTTTTGTATATGTGAAAGTTACGAGAGGGTAAATCATAAAGGTTCACCACAAAAAAATAATGGTAACTATATGAGGTGATGGATGTGTTAACCAACCTTATTGTGGTAATCATTTTGCAATATATACGTATATTAAACCATCATGCACACCTCAAATTTACACAGTGTTATATGTCAATGATATCTGACACTGGGGGGAAAAGTAGAACTTGCCAAACTGTTTTTCAAAGTGACTGTAACATTTTGCATTCCTACCAGCTGTGAATGAGAGTTCTGTTGTTCACATCCTAACCAGTATTTTAATGTTGGCAGTGTTCTGAATTTGGACCATTTTAATAGGTGTGCAGTGTTATCTCATCATTTTAATATGTATCTCCCTGATGACAACTGATGTGGAACATCTTTTTGGATGCTTATTTGCCATCTATATATCTTTGGTGCAGTGGCTGTTATGGTCTTTGGCCATTTTTTTAATTCAGTTGTTTTCTAATTGTTGAGTCCTAAGAATTCTTTTTATATTTTAGCTAACAGTCTTTTATCCAATGTAATTTTTGCAAGTATTTTTTCCTAGTCTATGACTTGTCTTCTTATTCTTTTGACTTTGTCTTTCACAGAGCAGAAATTTTTAATTTTAATGAAGTCCAGTGTATCAGTTATTTCTTTCATGGATTATAACTTTGGTGTTTATTTAAAAAGTCATTGCCATACTCAAGATTATCTAGGTTTTCTTCTATGTTATTTTTAGGAGATTGATAGTTTTGTGTTTTACATTTTGGTTTGTGATCTATTTTGAGTTCATTTTTGTGAAGAATGTAGGGTCTAATTGTAGATTCATTTTTTTTGCATGTGGCTGTCCAGTTGGTCCACCATTTTTTGAAAAGACTGTCTTTGCTCCATTGGATTGCTTTTGCTCCTTTGTCACAGGTCAGGCAACAACATTTATGTTGGTCTATTTTCGGGCTCTGTATTCTGTTCCATTGATCTGTTTGTCTTATCTTTTGCCAGTACCACACTGTCTTAATTATTGTAGTTTCATATTAAGACGTGAGGTTTTATAGCGTCAGCCTTTCAATTTTGCTCTTCTCCTTCAACATTATGTTGGCCATTTGGATCTTTTGCCTTTCCATATAAACTTTAGAATCAGTTTTGCTGATATCCTCAAAATAACTTTTTTGGGTTTAATTGGCATTGTATTGAATCTGTAGATTATTTGGGGAGGAACAGGCTGTAAGAATTTAATGTGTTGATCTTGACAGATGGCCTAAAATGATTTCAAAACATTATGTTCCGTTGGCCTATGTGTCTATTTTTCTGCCAATACCATGCTGTTTTGATTATTGCCATTTTGTAATATAATTTGAAGTTAGGCAGAGTGATACATCCAGACTTGTTCTTTTTTCTCAGAATTGCTTTGGCTATTCGGGGTCTTTTGTGCTTCCATACAAATCTGATTATTTTTTTGTCCTATATTCTTTAAAAAGTACCAATGAGATTTGAATGGAGATTGCATTAAATTTGTATATTGCTTTGGGTAATAAGGTCATTTTAACTATGTTGATTCTTCTAATCCATGAACATGGAATATCTTTCCATTTCTTTTGTGTCTTCTTCAATTTCTCTTAATGTCTTATAATTTTCAATGTATATGGCCTTCTCATGCTTCATTAGGTTTATTCCTAGGTATTTTATCTTTTTGTTGCAATTGTAAAAGGAATTATTTTTTTCATTTCTTTTTCTGAAAATTTATTGTTAGTTTATAGGAATGCTATGGATTTTTGTGTTGTTTGTATCCTGAAACTTTACTGTATTTGTTTATTATTTCTAGTAGTGTTTTAGTGGAGTCTTTAGGGTTTTCTATAGAGAGAATCATGTCATCTGCAAAAAGTGATAATTTGACTTCTTCATTCCTTATTTTGATGACTTTTATTTCTTTCTCTGGCCTGATTTCTCTAGCTAGTACTTCCAACACTATGTTGAATAATAGTGGTGATAGCAGACAGCCTTGTCTTGTTCATTATCTTAGAGAAAAGGTTTTTAGTTTTTCGCCATTAAATATAATGTTGGCTGAGGGTTTATCGTATATGGCTATTTTGGGATGAAAGGCTCTGTAAATGTTGATTATGCCCAGTTGGTCTGACGTGTCATTTAAGGATGATATTTCCTTACTGATTTTCTGTTTGGATGATCTATCCATATCCGATAGTGGGGTATTCCGGTTTCCTACTATAACTGTGTTTTTGTCAGTTTCTCCTTTTAGTTCTGTTAGTAGTTGCTTTATATATTTTGATGTCTCTGATTGGAATACCAATGCTATATTTCCATATAGCATTTACTTACAGTGGCAAGTCTTTAGTGAACACTATATGGACATAATTTAATGCAATCACCAAGGTGCTTGAACTCTGTTTACTCTTTGTGAGAAAACTAAATACTGAGAAATCATGGTTAAGGTGGCTTCCAGTCATATTAGTAAGTTTGATCTCTACCCTGAACATTCTTAATATGAAAGTCTAAAATTCAATCTATTATTCACAACCTTTCAAAGTAACAAAGAGTCAGTTAAGCTCGTAGCTTCAGAAAATGAGTAACAATGATCAATTTAACACAATCAACAAATATCCTGTATTTTTGTACAATAGCAGCTGTAAGTGCTTTTTTGCTGAAAAGTGACTGTATTCATTTAGTTCTCACAAGTGTGAATTATAGCTAAGACACATTTCTAAAAATTTGCAATTCAGAAGTTAGCACACTGGAAAGAGATCTATTTTTATGACATTGGCACAAGAACCTTCATCCAAACAATTGCAAACAAGCTTTTAGTCAGTTTTGGTAAAGCTTGACATCAGAAAACTTCTGTTTAATGTCTAAATAAAATGTTTAATGTGAGCACAATAAAGTCTCTCTTATGTTAAGCCTACATTAAAGCAAGATAGAAATAGTTTTTATAGTCAACATTCTGCTACTCGCTGAAATGATACACTTTCCAGAAAGATATTTGTTACCAGTTGCCATCTTTAAAATGACCAATTCAATTCAAACTTTGATTTCTAATATTACATGTGATGAGAAGCAATACTTGTCCTGTACATTTTTAAAACGTGATGTCAAACAAAAGTATTACCATTTAATTTTGCACTTTCATTTAACTCTGGGAAGGATATTGTAATGGCAAAATTGCACGTCTTATACTTTGCTATTTTCTATTTAATTGTTATTTCAAAAAGAATATATTCTGGAGTTAACCAATTAGTTTTCAATGCTTTCGTAAAATGTCCCTTTGAAAACATTTCAGAGTAAAGTCAAGGTTATATGTTTTAATTGATTTTTATCATTATCTTTTTCCTTAAAACAAAGTCCCATAACCATAATAGTTGACCTGAGTAAAACACAAAGCATTTGTAATAAGCTTATTCCATGTTTAATTTTATAAAATATTTTAAATATTTTCTAAAATATGAATAAATCAAGACATTCTTTTCTTTTTAATTAGAGGTCGTTGCAATTTCTCTTCTTTAATATAAGCCAAAATACTTTTTATATCCTGGGCAAGTCATCCTTTGATTTTTATCATTTTAAGTGATGTGCAGCTATTGCAGGGCTTCCAACAATATTGTAACAGCTAAAAATCACTTTACATAAAATCTAGTTTTAGTTTGTTTTATGTATCATAGGAATATGTAATATTTTCACAAAAATATAGCTTTTTAAAAATCAAAGGCCATCATCAAAATAAGATTACTTTTTATAATTCCATGTTACAACTTACTGTCTCTGGAACCTGGGCCAGGTTATTCATCCCTTCTGATTCTCAATTTCCTCTTCCCTGTAATGATAATATAAATACTTCCTACATCATTGGTTATTATGCTATCAATGGATGATAGTGCTATGAACTTCTAACGCAGGACATGCAGAAAACACTAAATAAGTGTTAAGTTTCCTCATTATTTTATACGATTGGATAAACATGACTTCAACTTCCAATTATGTCATTCTCTGGTTGTGTGACCTTGGGCTATTTACTTAATATCACTAAATGTCATGTTTCTTATTTGTAAAATCTAGATAATATTTAACCTTTCAGGTGGGCGTGGGCAGTAAATGAGAATAAATGAAATGTACTCATCTACTAGGACTTGATTATTGTTTATTACTCTCATTTAATATGCTAGCACCCATCTCCACCCCATCTCTGATCCGTACATTTGGAAAAACAGAGTCTTTTCCAACATTGAAAAAAACCATGTAGGGAGTAGCTTTTACATGTAAACACTGTGTTAATTGAAATTTACCATTTAATTTTTAAATAAAGCAGGCCCTAGAGAAAATCTATTTGGAAGCTGTCTTAGATGCATGATACGAATGTAAAATCTAACATTTATATCTCTGAAAAAAACTCTGTATAATATTTGAAACATCATGCAAATTCTGCTAGTGATTATTAGTTTCATTTTTTCATGTCCTCTAATAACTAACTATTGAACAACACATGGCTTCTTTATTAAGAATAACTAATATATAAGTAGATAGCTTACATCTGTATATATTATATACCTATATTATAGACATATAGAAATATTATAGAAATATATAATATATAAATATTGTATATCTATATATAGGAAAGAATATATATATTGTTTTCTAATCTTCAAAAATATTTGATACTAGTATTTTCATTATTTTACAGAGGAGGATACTGATGCACAAAGAAGCTTAGCAAGTTGTTGCCATTCAGTGGCAGAGCTGACTTGAACCATGTCAGTTTGTCTCCAGAGTCTTTGCTCTGCATCTCTGTGCCATACTGTCTCTCTTTAATGTTGAAAGAAACCTAGTGACCATAGCACCACAGAAAATAATAAGGTATTATCCAATATAAACTTTTGCTTTTTCTATTTCTCTTTCTCCTCACTATTCTCTTCTTAGTTTGGCAGGCAAATACCTAAAAACTATGGCTAGATTGTTGTACATCTTTTTTTTTTAGAAAACTCTCTTAACATGATATTGATACATGGTTGATTTTGGACTTCATTTGTCTTCTACCCTCTCCTAGCTTGTCTCAATGAGAAAGCCAGGAAATGTAATGTCAAATGTACGGCTGAAATCAAATTTCTATTTTGCTGTCTTGTTCTCATCGCCAGTGTCGTCCGTTACATAGATGTAGAATCATAAGAACCAATCAGGTGCCACTGGTCTTTCAAGTGTTGGTTGCTACAGACCATTTCATACTTTTTTAGAGGACAGGAATGGTTTGCAAAATCAGGGCTTTGAGGCACTTTGGAGAGAGGAAAATAGGTTTGCTGGGATCCTCTCGTGGTCCTCTGGACTCTTCCTTTTGCTTTTTCCTTCTCTGCTTTCCCAGGTGGCTCTGATGTTTCATGACAGCTCTAGCCACCTTTTGGTGTTACTCTCTAGGGCTTGTGAGCACTAGACCTTTTCTCCCTGCCCCTGTCCTTCAGATCAAGATAGGTACTAATTGTGGCCCCAACTCCAACTCAGATGATTGTCTAGAGATAAATTTATTCATGTTAATAAATCAATGAGTGATGACATATACTGCATTTTCTCTTTTTACGTATGATGAGCTGTCCTTTATCTGCCCCCAGACCAACACATGGCATATAGCAGCAGGTATCTGGTCAATATTGAATGAAGGAAGAACTACATTTCAAAAATAAAATTGTTTCTAAATATTACAAGATGTATTCAGTAGTGAATTAATAAGAGTTAAATAAAATACAATAACACTATCAAGGAAGATTTAAAAACTTGAAGAAAAGCAGAAGTTTGACAACTGCATCTAATCTGTCAGGCTGAATGAAAGATATTCCTGAAACTCTAGCATTTACCGTGAGGCCCACATTTAATTGGCATATTAATTTGTAGTTCTTGATTATGTATTAGAAACATAGTTCTTCCTGGGAGTGCAAGGAAAGCTGTAGATGCTCTATTAAATATAAATTCAGATTACTTTAGGAAGAAGTCTCTAGTGGCTGATTAATTTATCCTTGGCATTTTGTTTAAAGTCTTTATATCTGAATTTTGAAATGCCTGGATATATTTTTCATTTGTATTGAGAAGATAAAACTCTTTGTGTCTGTGTATGTCTGTGTGTATATGTGTCCTGCTTGGCCAATCAAAGAGAATTTGTATATGTTGTGAGCAGTTGTTTATAGTCAAATGAAAATGTGATTTGACAAGCTTTTCTCATGTAAGGCATTTACATAAGCATCTCAGTTATAGGGATTTATTATAAACTATTTTTATTCATAATCATGCAGTTTTTAGAAACTCTTTCAAATTCAAAGCACCCTTCAAATGCTTTCCTAATTTGTGAGGAATTAAACATAGCCTATTGGAATTAGTAAAGTTAAAAGATCTTTCAGCAATTGTGAAATTTTAAAACTGAAGGCTTTACAGGGAAGCTTAGCAATCCACTACCACAATGCAGTGGATCCAAACTGATGAGTGTAATTGTGTTTGGAATTTGTGAAAGATACTTGTCTAAAACATATTCAACAAATCAGCTCTGCTAGGGGAATGATTGGTGTGTTAGTCAGTATTCTCTAAAGAAAAAGAACCAATATGATATATATAAATATATGGAAAGAAGTTTATTATGAGAGATTGGCTCATGCATTTATGGAGGCTGAGATATCCCATGATATGCCATCTGCAGGATGGAAACTCAGGAAAGCTGGTGATGTAGTTCCAGTCCAAACTCAAAGGCCTGAGACCAGAGAAGCTGATGGTATAAGCCCCAGTTCAGGGAAGACCTGAAACACTGATGTCCAAGGGCAGGAAAAATGAACATCCCAGCTCAAGCAGAAAACAAATTTATTCTTTCTCCATCTTTTAGTTCTATTCAGGCCCTCAGTGGACTGGATGATACCCACCCACATTGATAAAAGCGACCTCCTTGCTCAGTCTAGTGATTCAAATGCTAAGCTCGTCCAGAAGCATCTTTACAGACACATTCAGAAATAATGTTTTACCAGCTATGTGAGCATCCTTTAGTCCAGTCAAGTTGACACATAAAATTAACCATCACTTGCAGATTAAGCATAGAAAATGATACTACAAAATTATTGCAACATGTAGAGGGAAACAAAAACTACACAGACAAGAAGTATCAGGGATAAAAGCATTTCACAGATGGTTCAAGCAGTTAATAATTAAGTTATATTATTTTTTCTGGATTTTGTGGTGTTTGCAGTATTTCTCAGCTTTCTAACTTTATAAGTTGCTATGATTTCTTTCCCATTTTCAATATATAGTCCTTTTCATACTGAATATTTTAGTTTTAATTTTATATTTTCTTAAAGAGGCTGTGCAAATCATACAAGCTTTAAGCCTCACAAAACTTGGATTTCCTCCTGAGTATACCTGATCACAACTGTGAGAACAGTCTTGCCTTTGTTATAATATCCACTGTACAGGTACGTCTAAACACGACTGCCTATTTTCCAGATGCACCCTGTGGCTTTTTCATCTGGTAGCCATTTCATTGCCACTGCTGGGATAAGAATGGAACTAGGCTGAGCGTGATGAAAAAGATGGTGTAGTTAATAAGTCTCTAATTTAAGTAAATGACTTGTGAATAATGTAAGTATACTGTAGTGAAGTTTGTAAAAATATTGATCTTGGTTCACTTTTTCTTTTCATCCATTTTATATGTTTATAGTAGCATTGAATGACTATATGTACATTTTAAGCTGTGTATAAATATATAATTTTTTTATAACTGGCAAGGAGAATCTAATATATTCTCATAACTACAGTGACAAACATGGAGTAGCTTAATGTAGGGGATAAAATATTAGCTTTGGATCTAAGGGGAAGAAGAGTTCGCCACCACAAAATATACCTCCTTGGGATACTGGTTATTTTAAGTGGTTATTTTTAAGAAATGAAAGACTCAGGGAAAACCTTTGACCTTCCCCCTAACTGCTTAAAAGAATTTAGGTGGAGGACCTGGTCCAGAAAAGGAGATATCATCATAGATAACTTTTGTTTAATATGAACTACGAACCTAACAAGCATGGTTGATCAAAGTCCTCTTTGTGTCCCATTTATTTACCAAATATTTGCTTTTCCATCTCTATGTGAATTGTCTTTCTGTCCTTTGAATCCTCCTTCCCACCCCTCTTCTCCTTAGATCAATATGGCATAGAAGCCTCAACTGCCATATCTGTCCTTGGGTCTCCATATCCTTATGGAACCTATGCATGTATGTGTATAATAAAGTTGGTCATTTTCTCCTGTCAAACTGTGTAATGTCAATTTGGTTATTAGACCCGCCAGAAGGGTAGAAAGAAAATTATTTTTCCACCTCTACAGATTAGGCAGATCTGGTTCAAATTTGGGTTCTACCTCTTATTTGACTATGAACAAGTTGTTTTTCTCCTGAACCTGCTTCTTTCTCTATTACATGAAGATTAAAAATAGCTATCTTAAAGAAAGGTTGAAAAGTTTTAAATAGATTTTTTTAAATGAATTTGATATTTGGCTCTGACCCATGATAGGCCCTGATGTGACACATTTGGGTTTTATTATTTTCAAAGATTCTTTCCATTAAGGAGAAGAAATAGTGGGTCATTTCAATATTACTCTATATCTGCAGAGCAGGGATGGTATACTTTACAGGCAGAAACAAAGGATTGCTTTCTGCAGGCAAATAAACAATTCTTTTAACTCTGTCATAGAAAATAGTTTTAGGCCAGGCTACCACTGAAGAAGACATCTAAACAGGAACATCTAATTAGAATGGTTTGTACTATGATAAGCAATTAAAGTTGTTCCATTGTTTTGATGTCTAGCTTCCATACTAAAAGATTTATAGGACTACTCTCTTATTCTTGGCAGGCCAGTACTTGGTGCTCTTCACAACATAATTAAGATCTAATGAATTAGCTGTAGCTGAGTAACACAATACATATTGTACATAAAATACATAGTCACCATGTAAATATGTTTATAAAATATCTAATTGCACATCAAATTTTTGTCATTGCCTCAACTTCCATTTCTTTTTATAAGAGATTCTGCCTAGGTGGCTATATTTGGATCAGATGATTCTATCTATGTGGCTACAGCTGATTGGACCAAGAGTAGACACTTGGCAACCTCTCTGGAGAATTTAGAATAAATACATTTAGGACATTATATGCAGATAGCAGACCTACAGTACATATCAAGAATAGATCTGGCACTACAGAAGTTTAAAGTTCTATACAAATCAAAGTTATGGGGTTACAGATCTTAAACATTTTCAGAGGAAGTCAATATTCAGAAAGGAGGCTGGGATAAGCTTGCAGAATAAAAACAAAGGTAAGGTGTTCTGTGGATGAGAGAGAGGGAAGATGAGAAGGGTATGAGAACAAGAACAAGAGCCAGAGAGTGAAAAAGTGAGAGTGAGAAACAACATGCCTGATGATTTTCTAGTTTCTGTAAGGTTCAACTATACCTCCAAATATTTGGCCCTGTGAGATTCTCCTCTTAACTAGAGAATAAAATTAATTCCTTACTTATTTTAACTACTTTGAGTATGTCTCAGTTTCTTGTAACAATGCGATTGCTAATTAGAATTCTAACAATTACATATTTCATATATACGCAGGGTCTGAATTAAGCTAAACAAGACATCTTTAGGAATATAAAAAATGCTACTATATTATGGGAGGTTTAAATTATATCTGCTGTAACAAATTATCACAAATTTTTTTAGTTAAAACAGAAATTTATTATCTTACCATTCTGGAGGTCAGAAGCCAAAATGGGTCTCATGGGGCTAAGATTAAGGTGTCAGCAGAGTTATGTTTCTTCTGGAGGCCCTAGGGGAGAGTCCATCCCTTGCCTCTCCCTGCTTTGAGAGGCTGCCTGCATTCCTTGTCTATGGCAACATCATTCCAATCTCTGCTTCCATCATCACAGCTCCTGTAAATCTGACTCTTCTTCTTCCCTCTTATAAAGACCCTTGTGATCACGATTGGATCAACCAGATAATCCAGGTAATCATTCTATCTCAAGATACATTACTTAATTATATTTGAAAAGTCCCTTTGCTGTGTAAAGGAATATATTCACAGATTTTGGGGATTAGGCCATAGACATCTCTGAGGGAACATTACTTTACTCATCACATCATTCATGACAACAGTATTTTAATGGTTTTATAATCCATCTTTTCACTTATAATTATATGCTTAAAATTATTAAAATGATCGGAGCTTATGGTAAGATAAGAGTAATAAATCCAAACTTTGCAGTGACTTTGAATAACAACTGTAGGAGGGTAATATAGCTTTAAAAAGATATATGCTCTACCTTTAGCTATATTTTGATGATGAATCTTTGTAAAATATTTGATAATTTTTCAAAGGAAAAGTTGGATACAGCTAATGTTGTGACCTTAATCATCATATGTCTTGAAGGTACTTTTAAAATATGACGTTTGTTGTTTAAAAAAATAATATTTTAGATTATTAGTCAAGATGGCAGAGTAGTTGAAAGCTGTGCTTGGCTCCTCTCACAACTACCTCAAAATTATAACTAGCCTATGGAACAAAAATCAATAAGAATCACCTGAAGTCTAGCTTAACAGAAGTCCTGCAACTAAGGGCATACAGAAGAAGCCATCTCAAGATTGGTAGGAGGGGCGGAAATGCGAATGGACTGGCCCCACACCCGTGTGTGGCACTTAAGAATTGGGAGGGATATCTTGACTGTGGAGGTCCCCGCTGAGGAACAAGGGGCCCCAGCCCTACACTGGACTCCCCACCCCAGGCTTCCTGTACCAGAAAGAGAAGTCCCCACATTTTCCGGCTGTGAAAACTAGCAGAGATTGTGGATGAATGAGACAGAAGGTGGCTAGAATTCCTCGTAAAGGGCCCTCACATGGACTTACTCAGTGACAGACTTACTCGTTCTGAGCTCCAGCGCTAGGGCAATAGCTCGAAAGGTACCAGAGACATACGGGGAGGAATTGAATTTTCTGGCTTCAAGGCAAGGGCTGGAGGGGCAGCTTTCTCCCAGACAGAAGTACAGGCAGAATCTATTATCTCTTTGTTGAGCCCTCCCCCTTATGCAAGCAGACACGGGTGGCCACCGTATCTGAGTTTCCATCAACCTGGTTAACACTGGTCACCACACACTGGTGATTCCCTGAGACCCTACCCCAATCTACTTTCGAGCCCACTGAAGCCACTTCCGGTGGATTTATCCATACAATTGGCCTGTTTTGACTCATGCTGTGGACTTTCCTAAAATCTCTCAAAGATTCACAAGCTCCAAACACACAGAATCTGGCCTCAGTGTGCCCCATACCTCTTGCTGAGCATCCCCAAGCCCGGCAGCCAGCCTTGGTTTATGGCTTGGCCTCTCAAGGCAACTCGATCCCAGCGTGGGTGGCAGCCATCTGCAGATTGCTTTGTAACTCATGCCAGGTTGTCCCAAATAGGGCCCAGGCTGTGGCCGAACTTGGCCTGTGGTGGGGCCCCTCCCAGAAGGACCTGAGACTGTTATGCCCGGTAGCTGGCTTTGGACCAAGCTGGAGTACTATCTGGCTACCTCCAGAGACAACACACCCAAAGAGCAGACTGGGCAGGTACCAAAGTCCTGCTAAAGCAAATCTTGCTCCATAGATCAGCCCCTGCATAACAGCTCCTCCACTGTAGTCACTGGCCAGTCCTCACAACCAATCTGCCTGAAGGTCAATCACTCCCACTGACATGCAAACAGTAACCAAGCCTTAACTACAGCAAGAGGGCACACACAACTCATACAAGGGACCATCTGGAGCACAGGGCTCAGGTGACCAGGGAGACTGTGCCTCTGGGCACCAAGGCTAATGTACTAAGATCGGGAAATATTGCAGCTCTACCTAATACATAGAAACAAACACAGGGAAGCAGCCTAAATGGGAGACAAAGAAACATGTCCCACATGAAAGAACGGAACACAGCTCTAGAAAAAGAGCTAAACAAAATAGAGAAAAGCAATCTACCAGATGCAGAGTTTAAAACACTGGTTATAAGAATGCTCAATGATCTCAGAATTTCAACAAAGAGATAAGAAACATAAAAATGGAGATAGAAAACATAAAAAAGAATGAGGCAGAAATGAAGAATACAATAACTGAAATAAAGAATACATTAGAGAGACAACAGTAAATTAGGTGAAGCAGAGAATCGAATCAGCGAATTGGAAGATAAAGTAGCAGAAAACACCCAATCAGAACAGCAAAAAGAAAAAAGAATTAAAAGAAATGAGGATAGTTTAAGGGACCTCTGGGACAACATTGAGGGTAACATTTGCATCATAGAGGTACCAGAAAGAGAAGAGAGAAAGCAAGGAATTGAAAACCAATTTCAAGAAATAATGACAGAAGACTTCCCTAACCTGGTGAAGGAAGTAGATATACAAGCTCAGGAAGTACAGAATGTTCCAAACAAGATGAACCCCAAGATCCACACCAAGATATATCATTATGAAAATATCAAAGGTTAAAAACCAAGAGAGAATCTTAAAATCAGCAAGAGAAAAGCAGTTAGTTACCTACGAGGGAGCTCTCATAAGACTTCCAGCTGATTTCTCAACAGAAACATTGCAGGCCAGAAGGGATTGGCACAAAATGGTCAAAGTGATGAAAAGCAAAGACCTATAACCAAGATTATTCTGCCCAGCAAAGCTATCATTTAGAATTAAAGGACAGATAAAGAGCTTCCCAGAAAAGAAAAGTTAAAAGAGTTCATCACTACCAAGCTAGTATTACAGGGAAAATTAGAGGGACTTCTTTAAAAAGAAAAAAAAAAGATAAAAAATATGAATAATAAAATGGCAATAACTACTTATCTATCAACAATTACTTTAAATGTAAATGGGTTAAATGCTACAATCAAAAGATAGAGTGGCTGAATTGATAAGAAAGCAAGACCCTTACATAAGCTGGCTATAAGAGACTCAGACGGATTGAAAGTAAAGGGATAGAATGAGTTATTTCATGAAAATGGAAATGAAAAACAAAAATCTGGGGTAGCAGTACTTACACCAGAAAAAAATAGACTTTAAAACAAAGGCTATAACAAGAGACAAAGAAGGACCTAGAAATCCCACTTTTGGGTTTTTATCCAAAGAAACAGAAAACACTACTTTGAAAGAGAAGAATATCCATATGTTTATTGCAGCCAACCTGGGTATCCATTAATGGATGAATGGATAAAGATGAAGGAGTACATATATACAATGGAATATTACTCAGCCATAAAAAGAAATCTTGTCATCTGCAACAACATGGATGGACCTAGAGGATATTGTGCTGAATGGAGTAAGTCAGACAGAGAAAGACAAATGCTGTATGATTTCAAGTATATGTGGAATCTAAGGAACAAAATAAATAAAACAGAAACAAACTCATAGATGCAGAGAATATTTTGATGGTTGCCAGATGGGAAGGTTCTTGGGAGGGTGTGTGAAAAAGGGGAAGAGATTAAGATGTATAAATTGCCAGTTATAAAAACAGTCATGGGAACATAAAGTACAGGATAGAAAATATTAGTGAATAATATTGTAATAACTATGTATGGTGTCAAATGGGTACTAGATTTATTGAAATGATCATGTCGTAAGTTATATAAATGTCTAATCACTATGTTGTGCACCTGAAACTAATATAATATTGTATGTAAACTGTAATTGCAGCATTAAAAAATTATTTAAAAAAAAAGAAAATACAGACTTCTTGGCCCTCACATAGTGCCGCTGAATTAGAATTTGGGGTGGGTATGGGGCCTCTTTTTACAAACCAGAAACCACTGCAAGAACTACCCTCCATCCCAACCACCACCTGTGATCTGAGTTTATGTTACCAAGTGTGCCAGTTATCACTGCCTCTCAGTTCCAAATCCACTTGAATTGCATGCTTGTGTTACTGCAGTATTTCTACTTTCCAGGTGGTGCAATGATAAGCTTCATCAGTAGAGGGCGCTGGAGAGACACTGGAGGAGGAAGGGACTTGGATTCTTCATTCCAATGTGCTGCCTGGGTTCCTCTCTCTTTCCCACCCTCCCTCCCTCTTTTTTCCTGCTCTTCTCCTTCTCTTTTTCCATGTGGCCAACAGCACTTCCCCATGGATGACTTCTCCTGGCATTCCCCTGGAGAAGACAGCTTTCCAGCAAGTTCTGTTAGCCTTACACTTCAGCTAACTTCTGCATCAGCCCTCTTCAATGTCTGCATCTTGACCTTGGGCGAGTCTCCAAATGTATTTCTTCCCTTGGGTGCTCTATGTTAACTGCAGAGGAAGTGGCTGTTCTCTTTAGCTGCTATTCCTGTATTCTTTAGACTTCTCTCCTTAGGAGGCAATCCTGTTATAGTAAATAATTCTTTATATTAAATGTAGCCTTTAAATCTATATCTATATCTATATCTATA
>NW_006441076.1:623421-654684 GCF_000325575.1 Pteropus alecto
ATATATATATTTCCAGATATTTACAAATTTTTTGTCCCAAAGTGTTCTACTTCTCTGTAATACTCTGAAATATATAATATGAATATTGAAATTAGACAAAGAAGACATTGGTCATCTATACTTCACCTTCAATTTACTTTAATCACCATCCAGGCATCTCTTTTTATGAATACCCATACTTTTACTCATATGTCCATTAATAATTTCAACTAATGACTGCATTTCATTTAGTAATTTCCAAATTTTGATTCTATCCATTCTTACATCATGAATTTTGTAACTTTATAATATTTGTTTAAGCATTCATTTATCATGTCTTTTTAATGGAATGTTATGCTATGAAAATATTAAAAGAAGGAAAACATTTCCATCTTCTTGCTAAAGATCCAGAAGGTATTTACTTAAAGAAATGAAGTTGTTAGCTGAAAGTTTTAGCCAATGTATAAGTGCAACCCCACATTTATTTTAAATGAGCTATTTTGAGGGGAGGGTAAAATACAAAATCAAAGACTATTTAGGATATGTATATATGTATATATATATACATATATATGTGTATGTGTGTGTGTGTGTGTGTGTGTGTATATAATTTCTCTTTTCTTTTGATAAAAGCAGAATTACTTAGAATCTCCTAGGTATTTTTCACCAAATGTGACCAGAACCATAGAGAATTATAGGTCAGTGAAGAATTTATTAAATCTCATTGGAAGTTAAAATAATGGTATTTTTCAGGATTTTCCAGAAAAACAGAGCTAATAGGATATGTATGTATGTATGTAAGTATGAATGTATGTATGTATATATGTGTTTGTGTGTGTACACACACACACACACACACACACACACATATTTTATAGAATTGGCTAACTTGATTACAGAGGCTGAGAAGTTTAGACTGAGGAGAGCTGGTGTGTAAGTTCCAATATGAGTCCAGGTTTGAGTCCCGAGGCAGGAAAAAATCAATGTCCCAGGTTGAAAATAGTCAGGCAGAGAGAATACTTTCTTACTCAGGCCTTCAGTGGATTAGATGAGGCCCATCTACACTGGAGAGGGTAATCCCATCCAGAAAGTTCCTCACAGACACACTCAGAAATAATGTTTAACCAAATATCTGGGCACCTTGTGTTTCAGTTAAGTTGACGGTTAAAATTAACCACCACGTAGACTATTAAAATATTCTGAAGGTTGTAGAAAATTTGGTCATTTGCATTTAAAATTAATTGCTATTGCTTTTTAATAGTTTATAGTTTAATAATAGATCAAGGTACGGAGAGATACAGTAAAAATTTAAATATTTTTCTACAGCAGAATATGATAAATATCATGAAAACCAAGGAAAGCTAGATATATGCAGAATTCGTAGTGCCAGTTTTAGTAATGGTGGCCAGGGCAAGGCAGATGCTATCAGACATGGATTTGTTAAATTCTGCCTCCCACATGAGAGGGTGGAAGAATCCGTCTTGGGAGAATAAGGGAATTAAAGGATCATAGAGAGCTGATGAGAGAAGGCTGGCCTTGCTCAGAAGAATAGAATGAGTAAGCACTTTGTTGCAGCACAATCTAGCAAACGAAAAGGCATTGATGGGCCTGAGTGAATTATTACTCCCTATGCAGTACCTCAATTTCAGTTCTACTCACAAGGACATGGTAAAACACTGTAGCAGATTCTGTTACTGGCTGTGTCACATCTCTGCTGCCCACCTCACCTGACCTCACCTACAACCACAGTGGACATTCTCAGAGGACCAATGTAAGGACATTATTGCCACTCTGCTTTTCTGCAATGCTTCCTCCCATCTGCTGATAGGTCCAAACAGGGTTTTAATGCCCTCAGGGAAAAACAAAACAAACAAAAAAAACCATCAGCCAATAGGGACTAGGACCCTGTAATGAAATGCTCCAGCCTTCTGTCTTTTTGGGGAAGCCACTTCCCCAGGGAATTTTATATAATTCCTTATAGGCTTCATGGGGAGATTGAGTCTATTCGTTCACAGGGAAAAACAGCTTTTTATTGACATTCCCTGCTCTCTCCTTTATCTTTCCAAGGATAACCTATCCTTTTCTCCAAAACTTGCCACAAGTTCCGCTGTCAGAGGAACCCAAGCCAAGATATACACTCTGTTTAATTCATATAGCTCTACTGTACACAAAACTGTTTTATACTCCGAATTTCCCTGTGAGGGAAACGGGATGTCCTGGGGGTTGGAGGATAGGTCATGCAGTTGTTGTCAACTTTATTTTACTGATGAGGAGAAGGCTTTAGATAATCGGAGTGATTCTCCCAAAGTCACACAGCTAATAAGTGGCAAAGCCTCCTTTGATGTGCTAAATAGAACCTTGGCAACACAAGAAAAGAATGAATCATTCCCCAAATGAGTTCTGTATGCTTTAATTTCATGTATAATTTCAATTTAATGTGTCAGATCTTGCTAGTTTAGAACATCTCAGCTAAACTTCATTAATTTGAACTCCATTAATTTATGCTTTGTGATCATTTTAAAATATAGAAATGAAATTTATTTTCTCTGTAAAAATATTATTATGTAATCTAAGGTATACATTTTTAATAAGATGGAATCATTTCCTCAGTCTCTACCTTGGGTCTCTGAAAGCCATCATCCTTTAATGTTCTATGATCTCCAATAAAAGACAAAGAACATTAAGCATACTGAATCTTAGGATGCTTTATTGCTCTTGTGAAGCCCTCTGGTACCATGAAACCAAATTCTGCCTCATTTCAAGTTATATTCAGAAAGGAAATGTTCATATATTTTACCCATTTTTAATTTTTATTTAATATGCACTGTACAGCACTAACTATAATACTGAACGCTATTCCGAATGTGTTACGAATAGTAGTCGATTTAATTCTTACAATAATCCTTTGAGGTAATACTATTATCCTTATTTTACAAATGAGAAAGCTGAGGTACAGGGAGATTAAGTGATTTGATCGGTGTCACATAGCTGAGAAATGGCCAAACCTGGATTCAAACTTAGGAAACTTGGCTCTGAAGCCAGAAACTGGTGCTCTTATCTGTTGATAGCACCTTGAAAACCTTCACATCTAACCTCATTCAGTCACGAAAACAGCCTACATACCATAATAAACAGTCATTAGTAAGACAGGCTGAATGGGAGTGTTTTGAAGTATGCTTTTCAGGGGTGCCCTTCATTCCTAATTCCACACAAATAATTAAGTATCAAGGTGCCCGTTGTCTCTAGATACCTTTGTGTGCCTTTTAAGACTTTTAAAGTCTATATCACAGTTGTTTAATGAGGAAACATTGTGACCATGAAAGGCTTTTGTAACAACAAAGCAAATGTAAGTTATTTTTCTTCATCTGAAAGATGAATCACAAAGAAAGGGAAAGCCAACAGATTCAGTAGTCATTTGTCCATCCAAATCATGTGTAAATATTAAGCTAATTCATAGTTTAGTCAAATTCTCCATCAGTATTAGGATCTGGTACAGCAAATCAGAGAGAGAATTTTACAATTGTTTATAGTGCTGAGCCAGGATAATTGTCAAATTGAAAAGGAGTTATTTTTCAGACCACCTCCCCTTGTCCTAGAATGGTTTTGTGGATTTCATAACATGTGTTGGGGAGGAAAAATTTCTTTTCTTCCCTTCTAGGTTCATTGGCTGGTCTAATAATTAAATTGACATAAGATACATTAACAAGAGAAAAACGAATTTAATTATGTACCTACGGGAGCCCCACAAAGACATGAGACTTCCAGGCAGTCAGGTAATTGAGGCTTTTATACCATCCTAAGCTAAGGAGAAGCGGTTAGGGGCCTGGTGCTTCAAAGGGAAGGAAGATAGTTCACAGGGAGATGGGAAGATCAGATGTTTGGTAAGCAAATGCTTGCCCAACCTTTCTGATACAAAAAGTTCTCTCTGGTAATAGTTCTTTTTTTGGGCCAGGCCCCCTTTCTAAATTCTTTGAGGTAGTTAAAGGAGAGGAAAGCTTTCCCTGAGTCTGCAGGGTCTCAATTGCTTTCAGTTTGAAACAATCCATGTGCCAGTGGCCATTTTGGGGAGGCCGTATTCTGTTCCCCTCAGGGGTCAGTGTTCTTAATTATACAAAATTCTTATCAAAGCATTTTCTAAAATAAATTATCCAGCTATGTTATAGTTCAATCAACAGTTTTTCTACATATTCCTTTAAGAAAAAACATTCACTTTCTTCCTTAAAGGTTCTTGTTCTCTGATTGTTTTCCTAAGCCTCAATGCCCCTTCTCCACATTTAGTCTAGATTAAAGAAATTTGATTGTACAAATTAAGGCCACTATTCATCCTCCTAGAACATTACTTTCCTTAATAAATGATTCCTTAGAGTTCTGAATAAAGATTAACACACTGAACAATAACTAGCTTGTAAGGGAGTGATATGTACTCATTGGGATTTCCTTAGAAAATACTAAGGAAATGCAAAGACTAACATCCCTAAGATGGAACAGAATTATTTGATGGTATAATAATGCTCATTTTATTGATTTGACTTTGCTTTGATTTTCTAACCTTGTGTTTTGTGATTGTCTCATTTTCTTACTGGGGTTATAACATCATCATTTTAGAATCTGTGACAAAAATAAAGCCCAACTTCCTCATTTTGCATTTAATGAAGCAAACTCCCAGAGAGTTTAAGTAATTGTTTTTCCTTGCTTCTAATCCAGTGCTCTTCCAATAAGCATCTTCTCATTGATCATGACATGTTGTTTCTCTTCAAACATAAGCTCTTTGATGAAAGAAAATGTATATTTTAAAAACATATGCATAAATAAAATATTCACAAATCTTAATCATGATGCTGATAGAATAAATATGCATAATGTTTTATATTTATATATTTAAGAAAACACTGGCTGATGATTTTAATTTAAATTCCAGATCTCAAGGAAATTTTTCAGAAGTATCTATTTTATTATTTGATATTGACTTTGTAAATACCAATCTCTTTTGGGCAGCATTTATACTTTTATACTTTCCACTGTAAAATTTATATGGGTATATATGTATATTGAGCACAAATGGAAGAGTTTTATAAGCAGCCACATAGTTGTTCTGAGACATAGCATAAAGTCAACATATAATAAAGCAAATTAGAGAAAGAAAAAGTTCTGCCAAAGAAAGAAAATGTGTTTCTGGTGAAAACCAATGTAATGGAAGGTGCTCACATACATAGAGAAAGATTGTGTGATTTAAAAGACAGAGAACTGACAAGATGCAGATGATCACAGTGTAAGTGTTAAAAAAGAAAATTCAGCTGAGTAAATTTGAAAATCTAATTGGCTTTATAAAGCAATTTATGAATCCAGAGGGCAGCATCCCATTAGCAACTGGAAGGGTGCTCTGAGAGGTTGCACAAAATAAGTTTTCATAGAAAGAAGGGTGGGGCAAGGGAGCTATTAACAAAAGAAAAGAAAGGATTATTTTTAGACCAAGACATGAGAGGAAAGAATGGCAAGGGTTCTTATTGCACCGATTGCCTCTTCTTTCTAAGGACGGGGGGCGGGTAGAGGGAGATCACCTGAAAAATTACCTCATTGGTATTGACCAGAAAATTCCAGACTGGTTGATTAAAATTATGTTTCTGGGAGAGGTTGAAACAGTAATTAAATTAGGTACTAAATCTCGGTTTGGTATCACGGGGTTCAACATAGTGATGCCATTTCGAGCCTGTGGTTTGCTCTTTAATAGTGTCCATTAAAGGATAGGGAGATGGTTACTCCTCCCCGCCCCCCACTATCCTTTCTACTGGATGCAGAATCCCAGCTGGCCTGGTTAAAGATGTGTGTATTAATCTATCAGAGCCTGATGTTATTAAATATATCTATCAAGCCACTAACTTCCCTTGTACTTGATCCTGTGTTGATCAAACAACCTTAAGACAATTTGCCTTCCATCTGTAGAAAGAGAATTTGCTGATCTGATCATTCAGTACAAATCGCTTCACTGGGCATTTTTATTTTTTTTTTTTGGTAATGTTATCAGTCTTTTATGAGTTAAAACAAATTTAGTCTTCATGATTTAAATATTTCTATAATAATTCTAAACATTTATATGCTGTAAAAACAAGAGGCGTAAATCATATCGTGGGTAATTCACCAAGATAAAGATTTTCATGTGGCATTTGGTATACTTGCCATCTAGCTTTCTGAATGAGCAATAAAATTTTTCCAACTATTTTACTTTCAGTTTTCTAGAATAAATACTTATTCTATTTTTTAGTATGATTTTGCTTTTCATTTTCATATAACTAATTCATAAGTACACCAACAATGTATTTATCCCTATGACGTGTTCTCCATCTTTCTTAATCTCTTCATGATATATGCAATTTTTTGTTAGGAATCTAGAAAATGTTATTGATGATTACCAACTATATTAAGTGAAAGGAATTCCAGTTACCCAACATAACATAATAATGAATAATATCTCCTTTTTCTCTCTCTCTCTCTCTATATATATGTGTGTGTGTGTGTGTGTGTGTGTGTGCGCGCGCGCGCGCGCGCGTGCGTGCGTGTGTGTACATATATATAGTATAATCCTTGTAATTTTAAAGAACTATCTTCTACATGTTGAATGTCAGTGTGGAAATATATATGGAAATATGTATGGAAATCCTACCCATTTTCTGCAAATGTTTTGTTTCCACAGGTTTCTAAATAAAAATGTTATAAAAATCAATAGGAAAAGTGAGGAGACAGAATGAGAACCTAGAAAATATGTGTCTATTCTCCCAGTTTGTTTTTTTCTTCTAGCAAGATGAGGCACATATTAGAGGAGAGAAGAAAAAAATAAACAGACTGAATTAAAAGGTTGGACTGTGCCGGTGTATATTAGATTGAGAGAACTGGGTTGTGTGAGATTGAAGCTTTCCAGGATATTGATTACTGAACTCTGGAGTCAGCATATGAACTGCTCTATGGGCCACTGACAACTGTGCAAACCACTAGATGCAAAGCGTAGGTAGTATTGCAATAACCTCATTCAACTTTGATATTCAGATTTTCAATTTTTTTAGGAGTATCTAGGAGTAGGGTGGGAAATTGTAAGACTATTGCATTATCTTGACCCAGAGGGAAAGTTTTTATGATAAACTCTAGCTCCTAAAGTTTTATATAAATAATCCATAATTAAAAGTATCATTGTATAAACCAATTTATGATGGCCTTGAAAAGAATGAGAAGGGAAATTAAAACAGATTTGGTACCACTCACTGGAGAGTATCTTAGAGACTCAATAATTGTAAATTCAAATTCTAGATTTGTGTTTATCTAAATGAATTAGCGCTCTGGTAATACTGGATAAAATAATGAGGCATTATCACTTTTTATTCTTTCATTCATTCAACGAGTATTTATTGATCACATACTAAGAATTGGACACTGTGCTAGATTGTCAAGGAAAAGAGAGACCTTACTTTCATGGAAATTAAGGTTTAGTGGAGAAGACAGTCGTTAAGGAAATAAACACAAAATAAATCTACGGTTACAAATTGTGGTATTTTGCAAGAATATGCAAAGATGCAATGGGAGAGGCTGTCAGGGAGAAAATAGTCATATTTGGGAGCTAAAAAATGCCATTTTGAGAAAGTGACAATTAGATTGATATATGAAAGATGAGAAAGGGGTTACTCTAGGGAAGGTGACAGATGTGGAACCTTTCAGAAAGAAAAAACAGCAATTTGATAATAAGAGCAATTCAGGGTTATTATGCAAACATTTTACATAATAGGGCATTAGAATTGTTTTAAATAATGGAAACCAGTAGTTTTCCTAAGAATTTTCACACTTTAATTGGATTATGAAACCATCATACTAACTTTCTAAAGTATTCTTCCTAAAATCTTTCAAGATTCGGAAGCTTTTTTTATTGAAATGTCTTGATTGTATAATTTATTCAATTTTGAGTTATGAACATTTAATATTGAAATATTTTAATTATGTTCTCGTTATTAGATTAGTAGGATGTTTTCCTAGCTACTAGTTCAAAAAAGTTTATAGACTTTTGTAGTGTTAAATTGCAACTTATTTAAACTGATTAGCAGTAGAACCTTTCTGGTAGAACCTTTCTAATTCTATCTAATTCTATCAGATTAACTAGAAAAAAGAAAATAGGCATACTAGATTGGAGCTGAGCTGTTCTTGGTAGAGAATCCTTTTGTTTTTTTCCTTTGCTGAAATTTTCTTAAAATTATTTTTTTTGAATATCAGGAGATTAAACTGAAGTTCACTGTTTGACGTAAGGTGGAATAGGTGGCTCATTAGTGTTGTACAGCACTTTGGTAAAAAGTTTTCTTCAAGTGGCATTTTCTTTCATTTCTAGGTGTTAGGTTTGTACCAGAGTGGCATCCAGAAATCATTGTAATTGCGGTGGTATTTCATGCAATTATTGAAGACGATACTCTGTTTAAGGATTTCAAAAATGTTTCTAATGGTAAATTACCTTCACAATATTACTTTCTGTAAACTGTGAAAAACTGGAGCACAGAAAGCAATAGTTTACCAAGGTCTAGTGTTGATTTTCTTAGTCAACATTTTTGTTGAATATCTCCTAAATGCTGACCCTTTTGCTGGAGGCAGTGAAGAGTTTCAACAGAAATAAAAGACATATCTCCAGGTCAGTTGCTTGATTTAATGAGAGAGAAAAAAGAACAAACGGGAATTATGCATATGTCAAAAACATATATAGAGCCAATTATAGATTTCCCATTAAGTGCTTAAGTGCTTAGACTGGTAAAAAGGCTAAATGAAGAGATTTCGTTGTAAAATTAGAATCGCTGGCTTTGAGAAGATTTTCAATGAGTGAGGCAGATGATTTGACACTGCAAAGTGAGGATGACATTCTGGGCAGATTAAGTGGCATATTTAGTAATATAGAGTCCAAAGAGAATATGATTTATGTAGGGGTTGGCCTGCAGGTTTGCCAAATACAGCCAAGAGCTGGATAGTCCAAAATCAAGTAGAATAAGAGGCCCTTTGGTTAAAAGAACGGTTTCTGGAGTTATTTTAAGGGAAAAGGTAAAATGACACCAAAGTAGTAGGTGTGAGTAAAACGGAACTACAGGCTATGGGTTTTGTTAAAAACTTTGCTGGCAACAACATTATTTTATGTTTAAGAACTCTAGCAATAAATATTATTATCAACAGTATTAATGCATACTATTATCAATGAATGATAATCCTCTTTTTTCATAAAACATGCAGTTGAGAACTAGGGTTTTAGATAAAATTCTCTAAGTTTCACTTCTCTATCAAATTTTGATAGAGATGAATAGCAGAGAATTTGAGTTTGTACTTCTTGATAGAGGCTTCTGTCTTGTTATTGAAGGAATTTACTGCAGGTATAGGGTTGGCATTCCATTATAAAAATTGAGATCCCCAAATAACATTATTGCCTGCATGAAAAGCTCCGTGACTTCCACATAGGAGTGGGCCACATACATTCAAAGATAAAGGGAGTAACCAAGCTTAATATATCAACATGTGTTGAATGGGTTAAATAAATTGATCAAGATCACATTATTAATATGTGGTAAGATCATAGCTCTATAAAAGGTGCTGTTAGAAATCTCAGTCTGACTCCAGGATCAGACTCTCCTCTCCCATTAGCAGCATAGATATAGATATGTTATAAGATCTACTTATGTAACTGGAATATATACATATAAATATAAATATATGATTTATATGCATGTGATTTATATGTATACATGTATAGTACAAATCAACATTTTTTGTTATTTCTCTTTTATTTAAAATTTTTGATATTTTCATCCAACAAAATGTTTCAAGATCATGAAATTCCTCAACCCCTGTGAACTAGTGATTTTACTCTAGAATTTGTTGGAAGAAAATAATCAAAAAGGTGCACAAAGGTTGTTAATAAAGTGATTCCTCACTATGTAATCTATAACAGATTTTTTGTTGAAAATTAGAATTAAAACTTTAAATAAAAAAGAAATAGCAAATAAATTCTGATTAATACTATATATATATGTAAATCATATACATGTCTGTTTATGTGCATGCATTATATATTCCAGTTATAAAAGTATATTTTTAACATATTTATATCTGTGTTGCTATATTAAGCTTGGATCTTTATATGAAACATTAATTGTTTTTCTTTAGGTCAAATTGTGGATAATTTTCATCTTTTTTATATTTTTCAGAAATTTCTCGAATTGCTGTAATGCAATTGATTAATCATAAAAAAACATAATATTTTAAGGCTTATAGTTAAGTAATAAAGTTATATAGTTATTGTTTTATGGATTTATGGTACTGAATTAATCATTAACTAATCCTACCGCTAGCCCAGTAAATTCATATTCATAATTCATTATTTAGTACTACAAGAATTAGCTGCTTTATAAACATTGTCTCATGCTAGTCACAGCACGTAGTAGGTACTATTGTCCAAAGTCTACGGATAAACAGACCATTGGGTTATTTTGCCAAAGGTCACAAGGTATCAGTGTTCAAGTTTGAACTCTGGTCTTCTGACCCCAAGTCATTTTACTGCTCTTTGCACTAACCCAGAGTCATGGAACAGTCTCCTTAGTGTCTCCAGAATTATTTACCCTGTAAAGTCAATGTAGGTTAAAGCAGCAGTCTCCAATTTTTTTGGCACCAGGGACCGCTGCTTCTATGGGAATCTAATGCCTGATTATCTGAGCTGGAGCTGAGGCAGTGATGCTTACACTGGGGAGCGGCTGCAAATACAGATGAATTTTTGCTTGCTCGCTCACTGCTCACCTCCTACTGTGCAGCCCGGGTCCTAACAGCCACAGACTGGTACCGGTCCGCTGCCTCGGGATTGGGAACCCATGGGTTAAAGCATTGGAAAGACTCGAATGAAAACTGCATGAGCTATTAGAAGGAGAAACAGTTTTCATTTTAAGAACTTCGTTTTATTTTTGGACAAGACGCATTTAAACATCATAAAAGTATTTAAGTCCTTTCACAGAATTGAAGGAACAAACAATACAACATGAGTAGAGGTTGTCTCAATAATCTAACGTCACTAAATATTTAGTAACATTATTCTTTGCCCATTAATGATTTCAAGGAATTAGCAGGTGTCTGTAAATAAATAAGTACAGGAGGCGATGGAATAAGAACTTACCTGGATCTCCTCCCTTTCTCCCTCTCATTAACTGATTGGTCTCAGATTCCCCAGTCCTACAAGTGTTTCATTATAGCGAATGTATGAGAATATAATGGAATACAGTTCCATACAATGAAATACAGTTCCATACAATGCAATACAATATGGTACAAGGCAGTTCTATACAGTGTGTAAGATACAATGTAATACAATAGATAGCAATGGAGTGCAGTACAATACAATGCAAAACAACACACTTATGAAGACTTATAGAAGAGACACAGATTTGTACTCTCTGGGCCTCTTATTTCCTATAGTCAAGAACAGCTGTTCTTGTAATCTTTTAAACATGACAATACTAATATGAATATGCATCTAATTTACTGAAACTGGAGGATATCTTAAACTGTGAACTAACTCAATGCTGGAGAATACAAGAATATCAGAGAAGTTAAACACATGAGCCAAAATGGAGAATAAGAGCTTGGGTTTGCAAACCCCACCCACGGTTCCAGTTTCAGGATTTGGGTAGTGTGGCTGGGACTCGCCCAAGGGGCAGAAACACATGCTGCTGCTTCTGCTTCCTACCTTCTTTCTTCTTCCTTCCTACTTTCTCCTTTACCCCTCCTGCCTTCTGCCTTCTTTCTTCTTATTATTAAATACAGGGAACATAAATGTAAACATCATTTTCTCATGTCTCTAGTGAATACCCCATGCCAGGTTCCCTGGGGTAGGCAGGATTTTTGTGAGCCTTTTCAGGGCATTCTTGTGGCCATGCAGATGAGATTTCTCTTATCAGTCACAAACTGTGATGAAAGTGCTGTCTCATCCTCCCCTCAACTCCCGTTAACAACTGAGTCCCTTAAATATAGCCTGAAAATGATATTTGTTCATGTTTCACAAATATTTATATTGACTATGGTATTCTGAAGCCTATATTAAGAAAGATTTTTTGTTTGTTTTCTTTTTAGATGATGGTGTTAACAGTTTAAGAGTTATATATTTTTTGAAATCCGTACCTGTGCTGGACCACCCATATACATTATTGAAATGAAATTTGTTGTTTCAGTAAGAGCCTATTAAATGTTCATAGACCCTGTCTTTTTTGTAAATGAGCTTTAGTTGTACACTTAACTCGATGTACTTAAAAAAAATGTCAATATTAAATGAGCATATTGGGGTAAATTATTCAAATCATAATTTTATTTTTATTTCCAGTAATGTGGATCATAGGTATTATGACAAAAATCGTTTCTTCATTAATTTAGTTGATTCCTTATCTTGACTACTATAAATAATGCTGCGATGAACATGGGAATGCTGATATTACTTTGAGATAGTGATTTCATTTCTTTTGAATATATGTGTGTGTGTGTGTGTGTGTGTGTGTGTGTGTGTATACACACACACACACCCAGAATTGAGATTGCTGGATCATATGATACTTCTATTTTTAATTTTTTAAAGAAAATCCATACTGTTTCTCATCATAGCTGTACCAACTTACTATACCCCAAACAGTGCATGAGGGTTTCCTTTTCTGCACAGCCTGGTTATCTTTTGACTTTTTGATACTAGCCATCCTACCAAGGTGTGAGGTAATATCTCACTGTGCTTTTGATTTGCATTCCCCTGATGATTGGTGATGTTGACCACGTTTTCATATACCTGTTGGCCATTTGTATGTTTTCTTTGGAAAAATGTCTGATTAAGTCCTTTGTCCATTTTTAATTGAGTTATTTGTGTCTTTTTCTTTTTTGCTATTGAGTTGCATAAGTTCCTTATATATTTTAGATATTAACCCCTTATCATATATATGGTTTGCAGATATTCTCTCTCATTCTGTAGGATGCCTATTCATTTTGTTGATTGTTTCCTTTGCTGTGCAGAAACTTTCAGTTTGATGTAGTTCCATTTATTTATTTTTGCTTTTATTGCCTGTGCTTTTGGTATAAATTCCAAAAAGTCATTGCCAAGATCAATGTAAAAGAGCTTTTCCTTTATGTTCTTTTAGGAATTTTATAGTTTCAGGTCTTACATTTAAGTCTTTAATCCATTTTGACTTGATCTGTGTGTATGATGTAAGATAATACAATTTTATTATTTTACATGTAGATATCCAGTTTCCCTAACATCATTTATTGAAGAGACTATCCTTTTCTCCATTGTATTTCCTTAGTGACTTTCTAGAAAAATTAGTTGACTGTATATATATGAGTTTCTTTCTGGGCTCTTTATACTATTTCATTGGTCTATGTGTCTGTTTTTATGCCAGGACCATATTGTTTTGATAGCTATAGCTTTGCAATATAGTTTGGAGTCAGGAAATGTGATGTCTCCTGTTTTATCCTTGCTAAATATTGCTTTTGCTATTTGGGGCCTTTTGTAATTCCATATCAATTTTAATATTGATTTTTTCTTTTTCCATGAAAAATACCATTGAGATTTTAACAAGGATTCCATTAAATCTGTAGATCGCTTTGGGGAGAATGGACATTTTAACAATATAAATTCTTCTAATCCATTAACATTAGATATCTTCCCATTTATTTGTGTCTTCAATTTCTTTCATCAATATTTTATAGTTTGCAGTGTACAAATATTTCACCAACTTGGTTAAATTTATTAATAAATACACTTTTTGTTGCTATTTAAAATAGGGTAATTTTCTTAAAATCTTTTTTTGGATATTCTATTGTCAGTATATACAAACATGAGTGTTATTTTGTGTGTGTGTTGATTTTTATACTGCAATTTTATTGAATATATTTATTAGTTTAAGTATTTTTTGATAGTCTTTCGAGTTTTCCATATATAAGATCATGTCATCTGCAAACAGACAATTTCACTTCTTTTTGGTTTTGATGCTTTTCTTTTTTCTTTCTTTCCTTCCTTTTCTTTCTTTATTCTTTTTTTTTTTTTTCTAATTGCTATGGCTAAGACTTCCAGTAATATGTTGAATAAAAGTAGTGAGAATGGGAACGTTTGTCTTGTTCCTCATCATAGAGGAAAAGATTTCACTTTTTCACTGTTGAATATTGTATTAGCTGTGGGCTTGTCATATATGGCTTTTAATATGTTGAAGCATGTTCTTCCTATACCTAGTTTGTTGACAATTTTTGTCATGAAAGGATGTTGAATTTTTTAAAATGCTTCTGCATCTTTTGAGATGATTATATGATTTTTATCCCTCATTCTGCTAATGTGATGTATCACATTTATTGATCTGCATGTGTTGAAACATCCTTATATCTCAGGGATGAATCCCGCTTGATGATTCTTTTCATGTGCTGTTGAATTCGGTTTGCTAGTATTTTATTAAGGATTTTTACATCTATATTTATCAAGGGTATTGGCCTGTAATTTTCTTTTCTTGTAGTGTCCTTGTATGGTTTTGGTATCAGGATAATGCTGGATTTGTAAAGTGATTTCGGAAGTATTCCCTCCTCTTCAATATTTTGGAAGAGTTTGAGAAGAAATAATATCAATTCTTCTTTAAATGTTTGCTAGAATTCAGCAGTGAAGCCATCTGATCCTGGACTTTTCTTCGTTGGAAGATTTTTGATTACTGATTCAATCTCCTTACTCATTATTGGTTTTTTTCAAATTTTATATTTCTTCATGATTCAGTATTGAGTTCCTTAGTGATGAGAATAATATTGATTTACTTCTGGTATCATATTGCTATGTGCTCCAGGCAGGCTGGGTTGAGTTTAGATTATTATAACCCCAAATAGCAATTTTATTCCCCTTGCAACTAATTATTTTAGGAAGGACATGTGGTGTAACACTGAAAAGTCACCGTCTCTTCTGGCCCTATGGATGCTGTGTGAGACCTTGATGCCTGGAGCTGCTATAGCTCCCTCTTGAGACCACAAAGGAATAGCCAACATGCTAAGGATGGCAGAACAGATAACAGGAAAGTACCTGAATCTTTGATGCTGTCAATTCTTAACAGCGTTTAGTTAGTAGGTTAGCTGCATATATGGTTCACATCATTACAGTCAGTCCCCTAATTTCTAAAATATGTGCGATTCTCTTTGTGTTGGAGATAACTTTTGCTTTGTCAGCTTATTTTTTCTTACATATTCTTATCCCTCCCTTCTCTATTGATTGTTTTAGTGGTGAGCAAGTGACCAAAGCTAAGTGAACAAGCATTTTTTTCCCCAGTATTGGCAATACTGATTACTAAGAAATGAAATTGTCTTTTCTTTGGTCATGGATGTAAGATGTTCGATCTGTTGACCATCACTATGATGGAAGTTGAGCTGGTTTTAAAGAGAGTAAAGTTGAAGGAGGATTAGGGAGGGAAGGGGAAGAGAGAGAGAAAAAAAGAGAACAGATACAAGTGAATAAATGTGTGAGACAATGTCATATTAGTTTTTGGTTGTCAGATCCCAGGTGTTCTTGAGCTCTAAATGACACGCTACTTCTTTTGGTGTAGTTATTCAACCCTTTCTTCTATTAGAGAACATCAGGGGCTCTCCCCATCAATTTTCCTGTGGTCCTAGAGAGGCTCAGGACAGCACCACCAAAGCTTCCCAAATTCCACTGAAAAAAGTCACTGAACTAGCGGAGATGAGTCATGCCCTCAGAAGGAAGTTTAAGTCTCAGAAAAAGTGTATCTTCTCTCACTACCCCCTAGCTGAGAAAAACTTAATTTCTTCTTTATTATAAACACTGGCTAGGAAATATATCCTTTTAAAACAACAGTTTATCTCAGAATATTAGGATCAGTACAAAATGAAACAAATATATATGAGCAAAAGCTTATGCTGAGAGACAAAAGATGTGCTGTATTTTCCTTCTCTTGCATTCAGGCCATAGCAACTCTGCCCAAGGGCAATGGGCTTAGAAAACTTTGGCTGCAATTTGAAATTGGTGGTGGTGGTGGTGGTGGTGGTAGTGGTGTTCAACAAATTAAGATGTTTGTTACATGACCAACAAATGGTTTAAGTCGCGCGTGCGTGCGTGTGTGTGTTTGGGATGGGATCTGAGCAGTAGGAGGAGGGAGACCTTGGTTAATATGACAAATTGTTATCCTACTACACTAGATGAGGGAAACCTACTGCACTATTTACACAGTGAATAAGGATGGCTTTTTAAAACGCACACTAAGGATTTTGAAAGGGGGAAGTTATGACTATTTTGAGTTATCTCTATGTCTCAAACAGCTAAGCATGAGGGTACTTCCTAGGGATGGGCTCCTACAATTAGATATATTCCTGTTTGTCACTGCCTTTCATAGCCCCCGCCCCCCCCACAGGGTTTTGGGAAATGTCGGAATACATGTGAACAACCCTGTAGATGCTACAGGGGTTTCTGGCTTTTTCACAACTCCCAGGCGCCTATCAATGTATCCTCACCCCCATGTCACCACCAGTATAGTATTAGCACCCACCTTAATTGTATCTCTGCATTCATATGTCTCAGGTTAGATGGCAGAGGATTGGAGATGGGGGGGGGGGGGATGGCATGACTTCTGTAGGTACAGTGACATGCAGGTGGCAGTAGCAGAGGAATGACAATGGCATTCCTAGTTTATAGCTGTCTACCTGGTTCCTCTGAGTTCTGAATTGCTGGCACTGACTTTTTAATTTAGGGAAATTATTGAGGCAGATTAGAGTTATCACTTCCTCTAAATTACATGGTACATTTTAAAATATCTTTTGGAACAGTTTGTTTATTGACTTGGTAATGTTTTCAAATCAAATAAAATTAAAATTGAAGATTTCATCAATAGTATACCTTACTTAAATTAATATTATTGTGTGTTTTGGCCTGCAGGAATTTTATATTAAACTCAAGATTTTCTTCTGTGATATATGGTGAAAAATATTTCTTACTAGTGTGTATTGAATTGCCATTGACTAAGTTAAACTTTTTGTAGATAAAAATATCTATTTATTCTGACCCAGTGAGAGCAGGAAGTGATAAAGTTTTCAGCTCCAACATTTAATGAATTAAATTGTTCCTGTGTGAACCAGCAGCTAAGTGATAAACTTAACCTTTCTTCCATCTGAGGCAGCTGTCCTTACTCAATAAATTTTGAGCAGGAGGCAGCCGGGCTTAACTTGAGATTTTTAACCTCCTCCCGAGTCAGATTTCTCCATGGTTGCTTTATTTAGTTAAATTATAACTATCCAGAATATCAGTCATATCAATAGTTACATTTATGTACACACACTAAAGCCTCTTAAAAATCTCACATTTTACTCTTTTAACAAATATTTATTGAGTATCTTTGATATCCATGGCAGCATTCCAGATGCTGAGGAACAGTGATAAACAATACCATCAAGGCCCCTATTTGCATGGAGCTAACATTCTAGTAGAGTTAGAAAACAAACAAGCAAAAATGATTGAAATGAGATATTTCATGGGAAGTTTGTCTATTGTCTTAGATTTTCAAATAAAGTCACAAACCCAAGAATCATAGAAAATAATTCTGTACGTTATGAGAGGCGTCGCTATGCCATTTAATTAGGACTTGCTAAATATATTATTGAGGCTATTTATAGCTACTATAACAAATCCAGATTTTCAATGGCTTAACACAATAAAAATTTATAATCATCTTAGCAGTTTGGTACATTTGTTTCTGGTTGACAAATAGTGTCCTCCATGTTGTGATTCAGGGAGCCAGATTCTTTCCATTTTGTGGTTCCATCATCCTTTAGGGAGTCATACATTCCTGCATATAGTTGGAGAAAGAGAAGAGACAGAAAAGAGTTTCCATTAGTCTCTTAATCACCTTAGCAGAGAGGTAACGCCCATCATTTTCACTAACACACCATTGGAGAGAACTGGTCATAAGGCTATGCCTGCTTGGATGCAAGGGAGTCTGAGAAATGTAATTGCTGGTTAGACAGTCACTTCCCAATGACATCTTCATACCATGAAAGCAGAGCACGGATTTTTGGTGGACAGCTGATGTTTCCACCACATCAAGAGAGATGAGAAATCTTTAGCTTATCATCCATTTCCAGCCTATATATGTGAGGGCTGATGACTAGAGACTGATCAGAAGAAAAGAGTTTCCTTGAAAGAGAAGTATAGGCATAGCAGTGAGAACTATACTTTCTCCTTTTCATTTCTACCCACCACAGCACATGTGAATGTGGCTGGCTTCAACATAGCCACATAAAAACAGTGGAGTTGTCTTCTTTAAGGAGAGGAAACTGACAATTTAATGCCCATTGGCTTTTGCTGAGTTCCTACCAACAGATTGGACCATAGAGAGAGGACAAATGACTAGAGTAGGAGCAAGCTGTACTTCCACTGGCATGAGACAAGACCCTGTGGATCAAGTGGAGTCTATCCCATGGAAGGAGACTGGGCTTGGGCTGTCTTGAAAGGACATGGCCCAAGATGCATTCTGCTAGGGTGAAAGATATCAAGAGAAAGGGTCTATGTGTGGTAATACAAGAAAGAGGAATGAAGAAGTAAACTACAAAGTCAACTAAAGAAGATCAACCAGTACCAGTTAAGTAAATGGCCCTTGTTCTTTTACCTCTTACCTCATCTTCATATTGTAACCTAAAGGAGCCACATTAGCACAGTGATTGCAGGAGGAGAGGAAGTTAAAGTAAATTGAAAAGAGTAGGTTCTATCTACCTTCTCCCTTAGATAGTAAGCCATCTAAGAACTTACTAGATAATATTGGGGGTGGGGATTGAGTATCAGGGAGTGAAGATCAGGAAAAACATTTATTGGTTATGAGATGAAAGTGTTGATTGATTTTGTACTTCTAAAATGTCTAAAAATAGGACTTTTCTAGCATTGGTGACTATCCTGAGATCACAACAGCAGGTGGAGAAAGGGAGATTGTGCCTGGTCTGGAGAACAGTAGTGAGAGAAAGAAACTTTTTCAGATGGCACTTCACCAAGTTTCGTCCATCTGGTGTACCATTACCATGACAATGAATAACCAAGATAAATTCAGTGATAATTAAACAAAATTATCCACTACCAATTACCTTGCTACCAGCAAAATTAATCCAGGGTTTCATTGACGGTGACATGAAGACTGAAGTAGTACATTCAGATAGAGACTAACAAATATACAAACCTTTGGGAGAAAATGAGCTTGGCGGGAAGGGGCCATCCAGGAAGTATCTATGCATTCCGGCACCAGAGGCTGAAATTTGGACAGAAAAGGTAGGGGTGTGATTTGCAATCAGAGGTGTTACCAGTGCCACATCTTGTAGGACTTTAAGGGCAAGATGAGAGATTTTAATCCATGTGCAATTAGAACCAGTAGAAGGTGTAAAGAGAATGACTGGATATAATTTATGTTTTTAAAACATGCTACTAGCTATTGTGTGAAGAATAAATTGTAGGGTGCATAATGGAAAAATGAAGACCTGTTAAAGACTTGTACAGTCATCAGGATGAGAGTAGATAGTGTTTTGGACTAGAATTTTAGAGTGGCAATGGAGAGAAGAGGACAGTCTTAAGATCTAAGTGAATAAAATGATCAACAGTAATTTCTTCTGAGAGGCATTTATTAAGTCATGGGAAATTGGAAGAGCAATGATTTTATGGAGAAAATGCAGGTGAAAGGAATCTATTCCTAATATCCTTCAGGAACACACCATTCCTTTAGAGAGCAGCTTGGCAGGAGAAAAATACATGTAATTAGTCAATTAACACTGTGTTAGTCTCTAAGTATATTCCAGTTAACAATACCAATATGGATCTTTATCTTTTTAAAAAATATAAATTTCTACTATAAAAGAAATACAAGAAGGATTTCAGACAGGTTTCTACTATCACATTATTTGTTAAAGTATTACCCAATAATCCAAATTAAAAATACATAAAGTCTGAGGAGAAAAAAATGGTGTAGATGATAGAGGCTCTGTTTATTCCTCTGGCGACCAAATCAAAGTTGTGATGGAAACAAGGAGCAGCAGCAAGGAAAAATCGCCTGGGATGAACAAGCGATACAATTAGGGAGAAATCCAAGAAATCACCCTGCAATAGAGAAAGGTAGGACGGGGCGAGGACACGGGGCTGCTTGGTCTCCAGTGGCTGTGTGAGACAGAGGCTGCAGCAGCGGCAGAAGCCTCTTAAAGGGGCCGTGTCCACGAGCGGATTTTCGCGGTGACAGACCTGCTTGCTCTGAGCACCAGTGCCTGTTTGGCTGCGTGCAGTGGGCACCAAAGGCTTACAGGGAGACATTGTCGGAGTGAGGGCTTAAGCGAGACTTGCTCTGTACAGAAGTGCCAGCGGTATCCATTGCTCCCTGTTGAGCCCTACCCGCTCCCAGTGTGCAGACTCAGCACTGCCATAGCTGAGACTTCACCAAACTGGATGACAGAGGTCGCTCTGCCAGAGGATTTCCTGAAACCCCGCCTCCCCCAACTCACGGCCCCACCCAAGCCACATCCAAGTGTATCCTCAGTGAGTCAGGTGCTCCTTGCTGTGAAGACTAACACTGAAGGAGGCAGCTGGCCTGGGTTTCTGGTGTGGCCTCTTGAGGCAACTATAAGCAAAGCATCTGTGGATTGCTAGCTGAATCTTAACAGGAGAGACACAGGCTGGGGCTAAACTTGGCCTGCAGCTGAACCCCTCTCATAACTGTGCTGTTGGAATCCTGTTACACAAAACCACACTAATAATGCCAGGAGACTTAGGAGCTTTGCTTAGTACATAGAAACAGACACAGAATGGCAGTCAAAATGGGAAGACAAAGAAACAGAAACCATATGAGAGAACAGAACAGAGATCAGGGATAAATGGAATCTAACAATCAAACAGATGCAGAGTTCAAAACACTAGTTATAAAGATGCTCTATGAAATTAAGAGAAGTGTAGATTAACTCAGTGACAACTTTAACAAAAAGATATAAAACATAAAAATGGAAATGGAAATTATAAAAGGGAAACAGTCAGAAATGAAGATCACATTATCTGAGATGAAGAGTATATCAGAGGGAATCAGAGTGAATGAAGAAGAGGATCGAACCACCGATATAGAGGATGCGGAAGCCAAGGACACCCAATTAGCATGGCAAGAAAAAGTTAACCAAGAATGTAATAATAATTTGAGGAGCCTATGGGACAAAATTAAGGGTAACAACATTCATGTCACAGGGGTACCTGAAGAGGGAGAACAAGAAATTGAAGAGCTATTTGAGGAAATAATAATGGAAAACTTCCCTAACCTGGTGAAGGAAATAGACATACAATCCCAGGAAGCTCAGAGAGCTTCAAAAATTAATCCAAAGAGGCCCACACCAAGACACATCATAATTAAAATGCCAAAGTTTAAAAACAAAGAGAGAATCTTAAAAGCAGCAATTAGTTATGTACAGGGGAGCTCCCATAAGATTGTCAGCAGATTTCTCAACAGAAACTTTGCAGGCCAGAAGGGATTGTTATGAAATACTCAAAGTGATGAAAAGTAAGGACATACAACCAAGATTACTCTACCCAGCAAAGTTATCATTTAGAATCAAAGGACAGATAAAAAAAACTTCCCAGACAAGAAAAAGCTAAAGGAGTTCACCACCAAATAAGTATTACAAGAAATGTTAAAGGGACGTCTTTAAGAAGAAGAAGAAAAAATCATTTCTGACATTCAAGGTAATCTCAGCAGAAGAACTTTGGTTATGAAATATTCTATAGCACAAATTAAATCAGTCAATAAAATGGACTAGTCTGGCTTTCAGAATAATAAGAAGACATCACTAAAAATTTAGAGTTGTCTTTATTAATAGTTTACACGTAAATCAAATAACAACATAGCCATCTTATTAGTATAAGATATGGGTTCAATGTAGACATAAAATTCTGTGTCAAAAAGTAACCTATGCATAAAGAAGTACAAATTAGTAGCTGATGGATGGTCATGGGGATGGGGAGCATGGCATAGGGAATGCAGTTAGCATAAATACGTTGGCTAGGTGGAGGGTCAGGGGAGGGAGCATGCAATTGAGGAGATCATTTAAATGTCTAACCAATGTACTTTATACTTGAAAGTAAATAAAATATAATAAATAAAATAAAAAATAAAAAGCCAAAAAGAAGAGAATAAGAAAAAAAAATGTACATGAAGTCTTCATCATTGGAAAAGCTATGACAAAAGCTCCTAATTAGAATTTGAGTGCAATTTATTAACTAAAATATGTATTTCTTTCTGTTTTTTCATATTCTAAAGTATTTTTGTCCTATTTTTTCTGGTTACTGTGAATTGTAAACAGATAAAAGTTTCTTTGATGTGTAATTAGAAAGAAGGCTTGACATTTCTTCCTACTTCTAGTTAAGTAAATATTTAAAGATAAAATGGTGAACTCAAGATTATTATCAGAACTAATATATATATAAATATGAAGAGGCCATTTTCTTGAAAACTATCTCTAGGTATTAACATAATTCATGTAGATGCATTTATTATGCTTCATATAAGAATGTGAACCCTTTAAGAATGTTAGTGCAAACATCCAGTTGAGCATGATGTATAAAGCACAGCTTGAAGAAAAGTATGGGCCTCGTTTTCTATTCCTTTGGGCCCTCTAGAACAATATTATCCAATAAAAATAAAATGGCAGCCACATCGGTAATTTTAAATTTTCTAGTAGCTTCATTTAAAAAGTAAAAACTTAACGAGTAAAATTAATTTCTGGAACATATTTTATTTAACCTAACATAAGCAAAACATTATAATTTCAATGTGTAATAAATTTTAAAAATTATTCATGAGATGTTTTGCATTCCTATTTATATTAAGTCTTTGCATTTCAGTCTGTATTTGGATTTACAGCTTATCTCAATTTAGACTGGTCATATTTAAAGTGATAAGAACTGTTACAAGGTAAACTGAGGCATATTACAACTTTTAAGAGTTTATTTGAGCAGAAATCCACTTGAATCAGGCAGCATCCAGTCTAGTAGATAGGGGCCCTGAGGAGCTGTACAATGTGAAAGACTTTTATAGGCAGAAGATAGTGGGAGCAAGGAAGTTATATTAGGCCAAAAATCAGATTGGTTATTGCAAGGTTACTTTCCTTTGAGGGATGGTAAAGGTCTATCAGGGGGATTACTTAACTAGTGCTGATCATTTGATTCCTGATTGACTGATGGAAGAAGATTCCGTTGCTGGGAGAACGGAAACTGTAATTAAGTCTCAGTTTGGTGATGTAAGGCTTAGCATAAGTGACTCCATTTGAAGATTGTTCTCTTGTTTTAACAGAACACACACTCCAGCATTAGATAGTACATCTTTGGTATTGATGATCTTTATCAGCAATTAAATAAAAAATTCTGAATGTGTGTTTCTGTTTATTTTAAGGAGTCACAGATTATTAGCTCTACTTTCTCTACCAATGCCCTCATGCAAAAATCAAAGTAATTTTCTTCCTGCTGCCCCAAGTTTAACCTGTAATACTTTTCTTGAGGGCTACAAAAACTGCTGGATAATAATTTGGAGTGGAAATAATGTTTTTTTGCGAGTTTAGTTCTAATGCCAGTAAAAGTGAGTACAGTTCCTATCAATCATCTCAAGGGAGAATAATAAAATTTAAAATTGTATAAATATCTGTACAGGTTAATATCCCTGAAAAATAGGTATTATGTTCAAATCAGGTAACTGTGATTACACAGACTGTACAACTACTGTTATTCAGGCTTTCTGACTGAATTCTATGTTTTTTTTTGTTTTTTTTTATTAGGTAGGAGGAAAAAATAGTATAAAACCACATTTGATTCATTTATTTGTTTATCACATATTTTTTAGGCTATTTTAGGGATAACATAAATTTTTCTGAATGTACACTAGAATTTTTAAGGAAAATAAATGTTTAAAAAGGGAAAGAAAATTTTCAGGGAAGTATAAGTGATATAATATTGGGACATTATTTTTTTAAATCAAAGTATTTTGAAAAGTTACTTTAACTTTTCTTTGGATACCATGCTGTAATTTTTAAAACCTGTAATTTTTAATTAGCAACGACTTTTCCAGTGACCTCTAAAGTCATTGTCAAATTGTCAGTGGTTAAAAGGGTTTCGTATAAACTTCATAACAATAATAGACATAATATTTTTAGTGTAAAAATAATTAGGTTCTTTTTTAGGGGGAAAATCCCTTCTCTCAGTTTAATTAGTTGAAGTGAATATTAAGCAAGTAGAAATTTTCAAAAGAAGATTCTCCTTTTAAAAACAAGACTATTATGGAATATAGTTTATTCAGCCTTATAATATCCTCCTTGATTGGAATTTTTATAGCAGAATGAATAAAGAGAAATCAGTTATATCTTTAATTTGTCTCTTTAACTTGCTTTTAAAACAGTCATTATTCTATAAGCGTTTACCTGTTTCCCCATAATTGTTCCCACTATTTCCTATCCTCTGAAGTTCACCAGCTAGGTCTTATATTCAGGTAGCCCACATTTTTCTGAAAGGTTCTAAAATTGCAAAATTCAACAGATCCATTTATTTATATTTTAAAACAGTATCCTAATCTTTTTTGATTACTTGAATTTTTTAATTTTAGCATCTTTTGAATGTACTTATTTTAAAATCTGTACTTATATTCCACAAGATTGAATATATGTGGTATAGTAATTTTACAAAAGATTGTGAGAAATGGAAGTATTTTTTTCAACAGGCAGAAATTCTTTTAAATAGAATGTTAAGATAGTATGTCGAAAAATATTGGACACCTTATAAAGGAATGAATGTTCTCTATAACTGAACCTAAAAGACTCCATGTGAAGATAAAGGACACTTTCTAGAGTCACCATATACAGTTATTATTTTATTTGTGTTTCAAATAATAATTGGTCAAACATTTATAAATATAAATTAATAATAAAAGCTCACATAAGCAAAGTAGAGAAATATGCCATTGGTGAGCCAGATACTAGCCAAATATTTAAATATGTTAAATATAAGTTATTCATAGAAATTCAAAAGACTTTGTACTTGCTGTACTTCCTACATAAGAGTCATTTGTAATAAAATAGAATGAGAGCAGGATGCCTTAGACAAGATAAATTGTTTTTGCGTATGGAATTTTCTTTGTAAATTTTATTTTTGCATGTTGTTTGCTCAAGACACTTATGCATTTCTGGAATGATATGGTTAACATAAGGACGATGTTCCAAGAATAAAGTTAATATATTTTTGGCTATCATAAAATGATGAATAACAAAATGTTGATTTTATTTACTCACTGAATATAATAAATACTTTTAAAGGAATTACTGTTTTTAACCTTAAAATGTTTGTTAGTTAGAAAACTAATATTTTCTAAATGAATTTTGAAGTGACAATATTTTGGCAGATGGATACTTATTATAAAAGTTATTTATGTAATTATATAGTTTAAAGGTATGATTTAGATACTCTTATATATTTCAACTTGGAAGAAAATAGTATTCAAACCATTACTAAATTTAGAAATTATTTTTATAATATTATAGTTAAGTTTGACAATTTTTAACCATATGGAAATTTATTATGGTTACTTAGAAGTTCAAAGCTTTATTTTTATGGTGACGAAAAACACATAACATTGTTGTGAGTTTAGCTAACATACTCCATGGCATTGCTGCTTTGGCATCCATTTTGGTTGGCCAAGTAGCCTGCAGAGATCTTAAACTGACACTAGTCCCTCACGCAAGGGCATGCCCTGGTCAGGAGCAGGCGGAGTCACAAATAAATATAAATTTCCGATATAATTTCCCCAAAAGCTCTTGTGATCAACAGTCTCCCCTGCCTCTCAGCACCTTCCTTTTATGCACCGCTGAATAAGACCCCAGTGGAGTTTACCAAAACCCTCTTTTTTGGTTCGAATTGACCAAGTCAGCCGTAACCTGGAAAGCTCTCCACTAGTGAACTTTATTAAAGACATGTGCCCCAGGGGCCTGTCTCTCCCTCCCTCCCTCCCTCTCTCTCGCTCTCTCTCTCACTCTCTCTCTCTCTCTCTCTCTCGCTCTCTCTTTCTCTCTGTTCTCTGCCTCAGAACCTGTGAGTAATAAACTTCTCTTTTTCAGTTCCTCTCATGGTATGTTGTTGAACCATGGCTCACCATCTGGCACCCTGTGCTCCATGTAATAAGTGTTAATTTGACAAATTCATAACAACCATCTTCATCATTTTCAAGTGCACAGTTTAGTAGTGTTAAGTATTATTCACATTGTTGTGTAATAGATTTCTAGAATCTTTCATCTTATAAAACTGAAACTCTTTGCCCATTAAACACTAATTCTTCTCTTCCCTCAGCCCTTGGCAACCACCATTCTACTTTCTGCTTCTGTGATTCTGACTACTTTAGCTAATTCATATGAATATATGTCCTTTTGTGGCTGACTTATTCACTTAGCACAATGTCCTCATGGTTCACTCATGTTGTAGCATGTGACAGGATAGTCATCTGTTTTTCAAAGCTGAAGAATATTCCTCTCTCTCTCTCTCTCTCTCTCTCTCTCTCTCTCTCCTTGATGCACATTTGGGTATGTTCACCTTGTGGTCATTGTAAATAATGCTGCAATGAACATGGGTGTGCAGATATCTCTTTGAGATCCTGCTTCGGATTCATTTGGATATATACTAAGGGGTGGGATTGCTGGATCATATGGTAATTCTAGTTTTAATTTTTTGAGGAACCTCCTTAATTTTTTTCATAGTGGCTGCACCATTTTACATTGCTAGGAAAAGTACACAAGGTTTCCAATTTCTCTACACACTTGCCAACGCTTGTTATTGTTTTCTCTATTGATGGTGGTCATCCTAATGTATGTGAGGTGATATCTCATTGTGATTTTGATTTGCATTTCTCATGTAATTAATCATGTTGAACATCTTTTCATAGGATCTTTGACCATTTGTATATTATCTATGGAGAAATGTCTATTAAAGTCGTTTGTTTATTTTTTAATTGGGTTATTTAATTTTTTGTTGTTGAGTTGTAGGAGTTACATATATACTCTGGCTATTCACCCCTTATCAGATATATAATTTGCAAATATTTTCTTCCATTTCATAGAGTGTCTTTTCATTTTGTTGTTTGTTTCCTTTGATACACAGAAGTTTTTAAGTTTGATGTAGTCTCATTTGTCATTTCTTCATTTGCTGCCCATGCTCTTGGTATCATATCCAAGAAGTCTTTGCCAAATCCAAAGTCATGAAGCATTTTTCCTTTTTTTTTTCCCCTACAATTTTAACACTTTTGGGTCTTATGTTTAGATCTTTAACTTATTTTGAGTTAATTTTTACACATGGTGTAAGGATCTGTCTTCATTCTTTTGCATGTGGATATCTAGTTTTTTGCACACCATTTGTGTCTCCCCATTGTGTAGTCTTGGCTCCTTTGATGAAGAATATTTGACCATAGACACACGGATTTATTTCTGATCTTTCTATTCTGTTCCATGAATCTCTGTGTCTGTCTTTGTGCCACTAACACATCATGTTGCTTACTGTTATTTTGTAGTATGTTTTGAAAATAGGAAGTGTGAGGCCTCCAACTATCTTTTTTCAAGATTGTTTTGGCTAATGTCTGTCTGTGGTACTGCAGACTCTCTGGTGCTAGTCTAAGCTATGGTGATCTTTTTCAGAGGCTCCCAGCCTCTTTCACGTTCTTGTCAGCATTTAGATTCAGGCAAAATCAAAACGAGTCTCTTAGGCAGCCCCCTGAAAAGTCAAAATGTTTAATGTTGGATATATTTTCCACTCTTCTCTTTTCTTCCCCAGTGAGAAGGTGGGGATTGGGAATTTTTTCCCAATCATGCAGTGCTGTCCTGTGGAGAATGACTATGGAGAGTAAGTGACGAAATTTTCCTACTGGACTTAATGTGGTTCTTCTTGTCTGCGTGTCACCTGAGGTGCAGGAACCTCTTAAATGATTTCTAGATTTCTCATAAAGGCACTTAGTATTGTTGTTAAGTTGTTTCTGTGGGTAAGGGAGAGTCTAGGACTTCCTATTTCACCATCTTGCTGGTATCACTCTGATTAGAAGCTTAAACTTTTAACTATAATGAAAAATTCCTTTACAGTGAGTCGCTTGCTTATTTAAAAAGACCAGAGAATTATATTTCAGGGATTTCCAAGAGATTGCAATGCTGGCAGCTCTAATCAATCAACATTGGCCTCTGTGAATGACTTTCAAGGGATGTCCAGACCTTCTGATAAGTGTGATCAGTTTGTGCCATTTACTGTGGATCTGGCAAGAATCTAAGAAGGAGCTGTGTCATAAATACCCCATAGCTATCCCCATTTCCTACTCGTAAGATTCTGCCAATCGTTGAATGTTAATACCTTTATAACATGAGGGTATGCTTCTGTTAGATAGGTTGTAGTTCACAAAGAAAATAGTAGGTTTAAAGTAGTTTTGTTTTACTTTGTGTTCAAGGCTTACAGATGATGATAAGACCTAAATTAGTTCTATATTCCAGTATTTTGTGTCTCTTTAGACCAAGATTTTTAAATATGTAGGTGCCAACCCATAAATGGATCAAAACTAGCATTATTTTTTTATTTTTAAATTGACTAGAATAAAAGAAAATAAAAAATATTAGAGAATATCATGTGGGGGAGGAAGAAACTGTCTTATACCCTCAAGGTCTTTTTTTGTTGGTCTGATAATTAAGTCTACATGAGAAAGAGTAACAAGAGAAAAATAACCAAATTTAATTACACAAGTGCATATGGGAACCCCAATAGAAACCCCACATACATGAGAGAATTAGAGACCCCACATACATGAGAGGTTCAGAGACAGAAAGATAAAATGGGCTATATGTGATATCCTGAGCTAAGGATGAGGTAAAGTATCTTGGGGCTTCAGAAGGGAGGAGAGTAATTTTCAGGATGATAAGAGCAGATGTTCAGGAATTAGAAGTTTGCCCTGCCTTATAGACAGGTCAAAAAAAAGTTATTTGTGGTGATAACTCTTATTATACCCAAGTCCCCTAATTTAAATTCTTTAAGGGAGAGGTAAAAGTTTCTTGTGAGCCTCTTAATTGCCTTTAGTTCAAAATAATTCACATGCCCAAGTGGCATATTTTGGGGAGGCCTGTTCTGAACCCCTTCAGTCATCTGTAGTAAGGGTAGGAATTGTTTTGTGATAACTTTTTCAATGGCATGTGTGTATAGACTGTATCATGATGTAAAATATATTACTCTGATTTGTGGTCAACACATTTTGAAAATCATTGACATTTTTACTTCTATGAAAGAGCTGTCACATTCTCTTGAACTGATAATAAATATCTGAGTACTAAACAAGAACAAATGTCTAGGACCAAATATATCATTTTAATTTTCTCTCTTAAACCCTAGGCTGAGTTTCTAGGGCAGCATTTGGTTGATGATGTTTGTTATCCTGGCATATTCCTCTGCTTTAATTGTTGATTTCTTTGACCATTGGAAACTTCCTTGGAGGCTGAGTCCAGTACCAGTTTTATAAAGTGTGTCAAGTTGAACAGGAAATCTGTTCAAGTTGAATTGTGAACAGTGTATATCCTTGATTTTCATCTTTTCTTATCAAATGTTATTCATTGGCCTAAATGTTGTTTCTCTTCTCCTAAAATATACCACTTACCCACTTACTTATATACCGGAGTAATGAAGCATATTTTCTGGTGACTGGGTCCTCTGAAACATCCAAGGACCAAGCTGTAATGATTATTTTGAAGATATGTTTTATGAATATTTCTCCTTTCACCAGCTTATTATCAAAGTTGTTCTGTCACCTCTGCAATGTGATTTGATAAATGTCAAAATATCTCCTTGTTCTAAATTACATTTCATTACCACTTCTAATTTACCCCAAAATGGCCACTCTTTTTAATTTCTTAGGCAAAGATGTTAGGTACAACAGGTCCTTGATAAAATTAAAATGATTCTTGTCTAATAATAGTCTCATGGAATATTGAATTAAATAATTCTTAAATTTCTTTTTTTTTGACCCCTCCTTTTTTTTCATTTCACTTTCCAAGAACAAAAAGTAGAACCAAATGAAAATGATTACATCAGGAGGATTGAACTTTTCAATACCTTTAATGAAAATTAATTTCTACTTAAATTCTTCAGTAATCACATAGCATTCATTTGGATAACAAGAAATAATTTAAATTAAAAATGCTGAGAGGTGCTCTTTTAGTAAGTAATTTATTTGTGAAAAGACACACATATGTGTATGTGTATATATGTACATGGGTAAAACAATTACTTTAGTAAAATAATCAACTTTATATGTTTCAAAATTAATTTACAAATTATTGCTATTTCAAAGTCCACAATTGGCTTAAGTATGATTTGTACATTGTATTTAATTTTATTCCATGAAAACATCCTTTGCTAGTTTATAAGGTCTTTTCAGGGTAATAATAACTTATATGTGTTCCCCTACCACTGATCTGTCTGTCATATAGTCAGAACCAAGTAATTAGTATCTAAATGCATGAATCGATAGCTTAATTTGTGAAATTTTAAAGAGTAAAACTATTTTGCAATTTGAAGCAAGAAAATAAGGATATAACTTATTATAATAGGCACTTTCTGATAAATTGTCACTAAAATGTAGCCTTGTCTCATCTTCTGTATTAGTTTCCTAGAGCCGCCACAATAAATTACCACAAAGTGGGTGGCACAAAACGACTGAAATTTTTTGCCTCACAGTTCTGGAGGCTAGCTGTCTGAAATCAAGGAGTCAGCAGGGTCACACTCCCTCCAAAAGCTCTGTGGGAGAATTTGTTCCTTGCCATTTCCAGCTTCTGTTGGCTGCGGGCATTTTTTGGCTGGTGTCTCTATCACTGCAATCTCTGTCTCAAAGTCACATTGCCTCTACCTCTTCTCTCTGTGTTTTCTGTCTCGAATATCACTCTGTCTTTCTCTTATAAGGACTCCTGTTGTAGTATTAAAGGCTGTTGAGTGTAAATGAATCAAGAGACTTTGACTAGAAATAAATGATAAAGATTTATTCAAAGCCCTTAGGGTTTGCAAACTAGAAACACAACTAGGCAATACCTAGAATGTTCCAAAGAAGAGAGAGAAGCTGAGTTCTTACAGTAAAAAGTACATTCTTGAAAAGAATCAGTCCTTCATTTTTAGTTTCTAGATTGGTCTGAGATGATAATCGTCCAGATGTCAGGTGGTCTGTATATATGACTATTTATTCTAAGTCCTTC
>NW_006441076.1:655003-674986 GCF_000325575.1 Pteropus alecto
AATTGTTTCCTCATGCCTCAGTCTGCTTGATTTTAGTAATTTAGCAACTTGACTCTAGTGATTCCATTTTATTTTTGCAGATTCCCTTTTTCCGAATATGGTAAAATTCACAAGCTCCAGGAATTTGATATGGATATATCATTTATGGGGCTACCTTTCAATCCACTGCATCTTCTTAGTGTGATTGTATGAACTTTGTAAGCAGAGATCAAATCTTATATTATTTTCATCAGCATACGTTAAAATGCATAATCTTGGCTAATACAGTACTTGCTATCTACTCTCTTATCTTTTCGTGGCAGGCATTTTATACATATACAAACATTAAATTCCCACAGCATCCATAAAAGGTAGGAATGCATCTTGCCATTTTGTAGATGATGGAACTAAGGCTTGTGGATCTCAATTTGCTTGTCCAAATTTGCACAATTAAATAGGCCCGAGCTGGGATACCAGCACAATTATGCTTTGGGAGAGCTACAAGCTTTCCACTGGAGCTGAATACATGTTGATTATAAATGGAGCCCTCTAGACATGCATGTTGCTTGATAATATTCACATGAAAATACACATGCATTCAATTCAACAAACCAAATTTGATTTAATTATATTTCTTGTGTCAGTTCAGAAAATACATTTAAATTCCTTAAGTTTAACAAGTGTTAATGCTAAGTACACAAAATTTCCTTAAATAAGAATAGATGAAGTAATCTTACCACAAAATAAAAAAATGTTCAAAATTCTACCAAAATGAGCACTGAATGTGTCCCAGTACAGTTATCAACAGTATACTGTAAACCATATCATTCTAACAATTTTGTATATTTTATATCAAAATTATTATTAAAACTAGATTAGAGAGAAGATTGTATACATGTGTCTCCTCTAGTGTTCGTTTGCTGCCTGATATAGGTTTAGAGTTGAGATATTTACTAAGATTAATTATTGAAATACCACAACCAACTACAATACCAGAAGTAACTTGTGACCTACAGTTTCTTTTCATGCCAGAAAACCAACCATCCAACCAACCAACCAAACAAACAAATAGATAATAGTACAGTGGACCAGTCAGCTAAGAGAGGTAAGCCAGCAGTCCAAATCACATTAATCCAATCAGGAATTGAGATGCTTTAAAGTTTATACCCTTAATCTCAGAGTGGATTATTACATGATTCTAGTGGAAACGCGAGGGTCTTTTGCAGGACTCATCCTTCATGATTGTCCCTAAAATCCATTTCCATGTACCTCCCCGGCCAGATTTATGAGTCAGTTGAAAGTTTAGCCTTCCAGCTGCTACTTTTAGGATCAATAAAAACTCAAAAAAAAAAAATGGCTTGAAATGTTGCTCTCATTTCTTTAATCACATTTCTTGAAGAAAATGTGATTCAACGATATTTTAGTCAATTAGACGATCAGTCTTTTGCGAGCAGGTGTATTTCGTTTTCATTTTTTATTGTAGTGAAAACTTAACATAAGATCTACCTTCTTAACAAATTTCTAAGTACATGATACATCATTAACTATAGGCACAATGTTATACAGCAGATTTCTAGAATGTATTCGTCATGTATAACTGAAATTTAACAAACTTCCCATTTCCCCTGGCAACCATAATTCTACTCTCTGCTTTCACATATTTGACTGCTTTAGACACCTCACATAAATGGAAATCATGTATTATTTATTGACTGTTTACTCTGTTACTTTTTGTCACTGGCTCGTTTTGTTCAGTAGTCCCACTTCTGGGTAAATCTCCACAAAAGCTGGGGCACCAGACCTGTGTAGAAGCTTCTTGGAATGGGCACGAAAGAGAGGGTACAGGAGAAGTCCACAGCCCTCCCTGGTTTCTGGGGAATGTCACTGTCAGCCTCTAGGTAGCAGTTTTAAAGGTATGCAAATAGGCCTCTTTGTGTTTCTCTCTGCCCCCTCTGTGCTGAGCACTGAGGGGATAGCCCATTGATTAAGAACTGTTTCTTTGTTTGCTACAGTTCTGTGGGAGTCTTGAATACAAGCCATATTGGCTATAAGAGCCAGCCGGATTTAGGAGTCCATTCCTTAGGCAGCAGGCACAAAAGCTGGAGCACCCAGATATATGTGCAAGCTCCTTCCAGGGAGATATTGGCAATTTGGGGGAGGCTCAAAGGAAAAGGTAGAGGTGGCTTCTCAGGTCTCTGGGGAGTATCTCAGTTACCTCTAGATGGCTGGTTAAATTAGAAGCTTGACCCTCAGGCAGTAGCTTTTAAGGTATGCAAATAGGTCTCTCTCTGGGCGTTTTTGCTTGCTCCCTCTGCTTTGAGCCTTGCCTGTGTGTGTTGGGGGGAAGCTACCACAAAACCTCAAGAGCTCTTTATGAACTGTTTCTTTGTTTGCTCTAGTCTTGTGGGTCTCCAGGGTAATGCCCACGATTTGGCCTTCGGAGCTAGGTGTTTTGGGGGCCTGTCCCTCAGATGGGATTTTAAAAGTTGGGGCACTAGATGTGGGCTCCAAACTCGTCTTTGCTCCTCAAGGAGAAGCTAGGAGTTGAGGCTTCCCTCTGGACTGTATGGCACTATGCTGGGAGTGGTTTTTATGGTGAGTGTCTCTGCCTCTCCTCCTTGTTTCAATGTGGGTGATGTGGGTATTTTATCATTTGCCAGATGTGTAGGAGATGCTCAGCTAGTTTCTGGATTTATTTCAGAGGGAATTGCTCTATTCTTACTGTAGACTCTGAGTGTTTCTGAGAAGAGGTAATTTGGACCAGAACTCTGAAGTATATAGTTCATTTTATTTCACAATTGCAATGCACATTAAAAAAACAAAAACAAAAACAAAAACAAAAACAAAACTTAAATGTAACTTTTTCTTTTGCAAAGCCATTTTTAAAATTTATAATGAAAATATAAATAGAATTATAATTGAGTTATAATCATGAGTGTCTTAAGTATACATTTTGGACCAAATATATTTTATTTTGTATCTAGAGTCTGTAGCTCAAGCTGGAACCCCTCTTGAACTTTAGATTCATGCCTCCATCTATGAAGCGGACATTCACACTTAAATGTACTACTGGATCATTATGTCTCAGCAGAATTTCCTCTTGGGTATTTTATTTCACTTAGCTTCTTCAAATTATAAACCAGCTTCTGAGTTTGCAAGGCTGTCAGTCTAGAATTCTAAATGTAACTTTTGAAGCATCTTTTGTAGTTTGAAATGTCTGATGATGTCATCGGATGCTCAGATGAACTCAACCTCAGTCACTGAGATTGTTTAAGCATGAGCTGTTTTGATTTTCTGCATTTTATATCAAGCTGTCTATCTTTAGCTTGCATGGCTTTGGAAAAAGGCAATTTTAGTTCTCGCAGATTCCTAGTCAAAGGATGGGAGAAAAATTGGAAACATGTTTGGAGAGTCATAGGCAAATATTGGAGGAAACCAGAAGTATTCAGGATCCATTTCGATTTACAAGTAAAAAACAAAGCCCAAATGATAATGAACAGCATTAGAATCCAATATCCACAAATGCATGTTATAGTTTCTACTGAAACATAATTTTTTTCTCTTTCTAATCCCTATTTTTTACCAAAATGAGCCAAATTAACACTAATTTATTTGCAAGTACAGTTTCAATAAACTTGGCCTAATTATTTGTATAAGTCCAGATAGAATATTAATTAACCACATAGGCACTTTTAAATCTGCTTTGCTGGAATCTTTCATAAAGAATCTTCAGATTGAACTTAAAAGGCCTTGCAAGGCCAGAAAAGTCAAGGCAAGGACTTGCCATCACATGTTTCTTACAGTACCTACAGGTTTTGGGTAAGTTCTTCTCTTCTTAAGGTCCCCAAAATATCTTGAGGTTCCTGCATCTGCCAAGAAGTAACATTCTTTACTCATATGGGAAGGCTGTTGGGAAACATTTAAGCAAAATACCAGGCCAATATTTCCAAGGGTTTTTATTGGCTTCCATAAATCAATCTTAATTCCTTAAAGCTCTCTGGTCATATCCAAGTCTATGATTTCTCTTGAGCATGATATTCCATTCAAAGACTTGGTAGTACAAACCAGTTTCCAATTATGTCCTGTTATAAAGAGAATAGATTCTTATTAAACTTATGCAAATAATCACATTGCCACAAAAATAAAAAAAAATCACTCATTAAGAGTTTCTGAATTCTGGAGGGATCAAGTAGGGAGAAAAAAATATAAGTGTTTCAATTCTGTTTACAAAGGTATAATTTACCAAACTGCTAAGTCATAGGTAATTTAAGAGAAACAAGTTTCCTTTTATCTGGAAAACAAAAGAAAAAAATCAGCAATATTTTAAACAAAAATTCATAAAAATTACAATCATTCTCAGTTCACTCAGTGCCATATAATCAATTCTTATTTATCTTGATCACTTACCAGCATTTCATGAATACAGTTATTCCTTAGAGTTCTATAAATCTTCATCCATTTTAAAGGTATGATCTGAAAATTTATTCTCAGAAGCCAGTATTTTGAAATAATCCAGAGTCCTCTCTATCTTTCTGAAGATAGAAACATATTTGCAATAATATCAGAGTAAATAATGATAGAGTGTAAATGACAAAAACTTAAAAAAGACATCGTTATAGATCTGATTATAATACAGTTGACAGAGAAATTTGCTTTTCTCTGCAACATAAAGTTTCAAGAGACCAACTAGAATTTCAAATGAAAATATATCAGGACACTGCAGATTCTTGGAGATTATAATCTGAAAATTCATTTTTAGTAATAAGAATATATGCATACAAATAGAACATTATTACTTCTTTATTTGACAAAGCTTCCCATCTGATTTTAGTATATCAAATAGGCCTAATTAATTTAAAATTTCTCTTTTTTAAAGAGAGAGAACATATCTTTGAGGCATTTCAGGGACGCACTGAAATAACCCAAAGCCGTTTCTAAATTAAGGAAAAGTCTTTTTTACATTTTGAACCCCGGGAAGTTTGTCACACATGCTTGTCCAAAAGGATTATATATCATTATTAAATTGTCCATTGCTCAAAGTGAAAGTAAAAGATGTCAAACATAAATACAGGGTACCTATTATTATCAAAACAATATTAAACAATATTAAATTGTCCATTGCTCAAAGTGAAAGTAAAAGATGTCAAACATAAATACAAGGTACCTATTATTATCAAAACCTTAGTTCTTAGGATCGAGAAGATTGTTTTCTTGAGTAATCAAGTACTTGATTAAGATAATATAAGACACATAAAATTATTTTAATAAAATGTGGAATCCTTGCTTTGTAGATAGAAAACTTCTCATAATGTCTTATCTGGATCAAAACAATATAGGAAAACTTTGTTCGTTTGACAGTCTGAAAGAGAATCAAACTCTAATTCTGTATTAGCTTACTTTTGGTACTTAACTTACTCTATTAAATTTATTTTAATCTTATTCAGCTTGACCATACATAAAATTTCCTTTCTCGGGATGTTTTTCCACAAATCTACAACTTTCCTTAGTCTCTCTTAGTTTTATCCCTTGTAATCCATTCAGAGTTTACCAACCTTTTTTAGGACAAAACTGCTGTCCTCGATTCTTTCAAAAATTGTATTTTCAGATCGTATATCCTTCTAAAGTCTGACTGGGGACAAGTCAGACATGACAGACAAGACCATAGGGTTGGATGGCCCAAAGTTTCTGCTATGCCTGGGACCCTGAATTTAGCCCCTAAAAGGAGGTGAACATGAGGTCTGCTTAGTAGAGTTGAGATGAGGCAAACAGCTACCTTGAGTTAGGCCAGGTGGAGCTTCCGCTACCTTCAAAGCCCACTGAGAGGGGTCAGAATTGCCCAGGCTCCACCCTTTCCTGGAGGTGAGACAGAAACTCAACAAATAACATAGTTTCAGTAATCAATCCCAGTTGCTAATTGAAATCTCTCAAGGTCCCTTCCCTAAAATGATCAATAGGGGGAGTCCTAAACCAAATTAAATGAAGTCCTTCAAGGGCCCAACCCGAAGTAATAGCGGATTGTCCCTCGGGTTATCACCCACGAGATTACTCACCAGTAGATGTCTCCAAAACCAAGTACCCAATTTCTCTCACTGCAAAAAATGATCAACTGTAGGTCAGCTACGCCCAGCTGGCAGTGAGCACTGCAAGTCCATCCCTTGAACCATCAGTCCAGGTGGCGGCTTGGACAGAACTTGTAGCGACCACCGCCACCGCCGACCCGGGGTCAATGAACTGCATGCAGTTAAGCTCCTTCAGAGTTGCCATTTTTGTTATAGAACAAAAAGAGTTCATCCACCCAGCGGTAGCAGAGCCAAACAATAAACACTGAGAATTGGAGTGAAGAAATACTGATGAATGACGCCTTCCAGGAGAACAGGAAGCTCATGCTCAAAAGCCTGAACTCGCAGATGGAGTGTAGGTTACAGATTGTATGGGCAAAATCTCAAGACACTGCGGGTTAGAGGGTCGGGGTCATGCTGGGAGCTGATTGGTCGGAGGTGAGGTTAGGGTAACGAATCATTTCTTCAGGTCTTGAGGACAGTTCTGAGGTCTTTTCCAGCATCCTTCTGCCTGGTCTCATGGAAAAGTAGTCAGGGGGTCGTTCCACCTTAGGGCTCAGGAGCTGAAACATAACTAAGGTCAAGATGTTATCTTTAGCCTGCCAGATGTCCCAACTGTGTGTCCATTGGTGAGGACTGGCTTACTGTCTTCTGCGACAAGGGCTGCTGACTATCCAGAGAAAAAGGCTAGGTCTCTGAGGGGCATGGAGAGAGAGAGAGAGACAGATGATTTCTAGAGCCAGGATTTAAAAGTAGTTAAGTAGTTAAGTTATAAAGACCCTCGGTTTCACTTACCAAATTAATTTGACAATCTACCAATGGGCCACCTGCATGCCGTGTGGACAAGGTATAGCACCTCCTTCCCCTTGTCACTTACCCTTCCAAACACAGACTTTTGCCACTTTGTGTCTATCCTCCCTGATACCTCTGTAAGCTCTTGCTTTCTCTCTGTTCTTACTGTCAGTGCCTTAGCTCAGGCCCTTATTATGTCGCCTGGGTTATCATACCATAAGAATTATAACTAGTCTCTATGTCTACATTCTCTTCTCACTACAGTTCATTTTCCAGCTATCTGCCAGAAAGATTTTTTTTGGCATAGATATATCTGAACGTGTCATATCTGTTTAAAAAATAAATAAACAAACAGAAAAACAAACAAAATCTCAAGGCCACTTTACCGTCCTCAGAGACATAAAAGTACCATAACATGGTCTGTGATACTCTTCCTATTCTGTCCCCCAACCTGTTGTCCAAACTCATTCTCGCCTCCACTAATAAGTCAGATAGCATGCCTTATTTATCTTTCCAAGCTCAAAGGGGAAAAACAAAAACAAAAACAAAAACTGGCTGTATCATAAGCACCAGTTAGTACTGATTTGAAGCCACAGGTTTCCTCACACATTGAAACCACTTTGCACGTTAATGAAATAAGACTGGTGGGTATAGAGCTTAGTTCTTATTCTTATTATCAAGAACAACTGGATATTGTATTAGAAATTTGCAGAAAATTTCTGATTGTATAGACTGATTGTTGCTCATTATTCTTCTAATTGTTATATTTTCCCCCAATTTGTGTAAGATCTAGTACCAGGAAACCTGGTGGTGAAGGGAGACAAAAGTCAAAGTACTAATTTTAAGAATCACTTAAGGCATTATGAATTGCTCAGAAGATCGGCCTGAAATTCCTGTTTTGACAACAGGGTTTTAATACCCAACAGCCTGTCAAAAAGTTGGAGAATTTTAGAAATTAGTTTTTGAATCACGAAGTAAATGTGTTTAATTTTCTCAATTTATGTTTTGCCGTCATTTGAAACCTAATTTGATTTAACTTTTACATGGCAGTTGAGTTTGGATGACTAATTGACATAAAGTAAGAGTGAGAGGAAAGTAAGGCAGGAGGAGAAAATTTATTGAAAAGTCAATATGCGAAATAATAGATATCTGAAAAACTTCTTGCTGAAAACAAACATAAATGGAGTCAGCCCTGCACCATGTGAAGTGATTAACTTGCCTTAACCTGCCTCAACCTGAAATTTAAATGCTTGTTATTGTTGAAGAACTCAATTTAATGGGCATACATAAAAATGTAGAGAAGTGATCAAATTGATTAGTGAATCATGACCAACTTCCTTTCTCTTCCTTTAAAAGTATTTTTATAGTAATAAGATGAGTCACATGTCATCATCACACTAAATTGAAATAGGGAAATAGTTCATCCAAATATTAATACATTTTCCCTTATTTACTCATAACCAAATCCAAGGCATGTGTCTGTAGTGTGATTTTTTTTTTTAAAACAAATAAGCTCATCACATATATGTTTGACTTCTCATTACAGTTAATCACTAGCTATGTTTGAAACTGATCTAGGCAAGAGAAAAGATTGAAATCTTGGGGTTCTGAGTTGAAATATAAATCACTAAGTACAGTGAAAAACCCACTGAGTTTTGCATAAAGTTTGCTTCTCAATGATATTTGAATATTTTCCCTCACAGTAGCATAGAAACATAGCTGGGTGATATTTTACTAATATTTTTCTATTGTATCACATGTGAGAAAATTTGGGAAATTTGCTTTCTGTATAATATACCAAGCAGATGCTAATCCCCAAAATGATATCATGATTTTAATATGTTCTATTTAATACAATTAATAAAATTTGGATTATTTCTATTAAAATTTTCAGTAAAAAAGAAATATATATCTAGTGAAAAACAAAGTCATGATTTACAGAGTAGTTAAATGTCTAATTTATAATCACAACACCGAGATACAATGTTTTCTTTATCATAAGGTGAATCACTACACATATATATATATATATATACATATATATATAAAAAATCAAGAAAATGGCCTTTGATTTGAATTATACAATTTGAATAAAGAAACTGAATTCTGTTCAGCACATAAAACTAATTTCCCTCTGTCAGAAGGACAGAATATGGCAAAATCACCGAAAATCGCGTGGTGATAATTCCCTTATTTTTATTACAGGTTCGACATCTCAATATTTTAATCTTGATCACTGTAGATTGTGAGCAGGAGACAGTAAAGAGAGAGATAAGCAAAAGTGTACATAGATAAAATTATTTTGTTATCATATTATAGTTCAAGCTTATAGAAAGATAATGCAAGCTGGCAATTTGGTTGTCGTACATCAAAGGCATTAGAAATTGTGACTGAGAATTATGAATCCTTTTGACTATACTTTTAATATAAATATGAGACATATTTTTGGCATTTACTTATCTTTAATTTGAATCTGTTAATGCTACAAATGAAAACTTTGTATATTTATTAATCTTTGTTATTATTTCTAGACTATGTTAGCTTCTTTGATTGCATTTAAGTTATTAAAACATAGGTAAACACTGATATATTTTTCAATAGAATAACATTTGATATATTTTTCAATGGAATAACATTTGGTCTCAAAAATAGAGAATCAGGGATTATTGAATTGAGCAAAATGCTTTTAGTTCATACATGATTATTTTTATTTTAAAACTCAAAAAAGTCATCAAATTTAAAGATTTGTAATTGAGTAAGCAGGTTACCTAGATTTGCTTTTTCTCTTAGATATGCTACTTAGATCATTTTCCTGATCAATCTTACACCTGAAATCTTAGAATTACGAGAAATCAACAATAATCCTGGAAATTTTGTCCTGGATGTTAACAGGGGATTACCAGTAAGTACATTAAAAAAGCCGAGTGACTTGCTGCTACTGGAATATTTATCACTCAAGATTTTGGGTCACTCTAGAATATTATCATTTGAATTATTAACAAGTTTGCAAGTTTCTAATGTTTAAAAATAATTTGAAGTTTCTCATATGCTTCTCCTTCCAAATATAAAATATGAAATATAAAATGTTGAAAATATATATGCTAATCATGATCATTATAGCTGGGTTTCAAATAAACTGGATATATTTTATTTCTGACCATATTAGTAATCGGTTGTTGCATTAGTCTCCCAGTCATTTGACTTTGACTTGAGTCATTATCTTTAGTCTAGGGTCCTAAAAGATTAGTTTTTTTCTAGCCTTTCCTGATTCCCTGCCCACATTCTATCCCACTTCCAAACAATGCTGACTGTTCTGCCTCTCTCTCCTCCTTTCTCTGCCCCATTTTCTCCTTTCTTGGTCCCTGGCAGATACTAGAGCCAGTTAATCGACCTCCATCATGTTTCTCCTCCGCCATGTGAGAAAACAACCTCTGAAGATTTAGCATGACTACCTATGCTTTCAAATAGCATGATATCAGATATTTGCAGTAAATATTCAAAACCACATACTTTAGGGTAAAACATCAGAATGATAATTGCAATAGATTATTTTCATAGGTGGTCCTTGCAGTGAACTGTGAAGTCCTACTAAATAGATGTAGTACTTAAATAGAAACTTTTACCAGTTTCCATTTAATTATTTTAACAAATCTAATTTATTTATATCTTCCTAATACGTCACTTTTGTCAATGACTGTTTGCCAATAAATAATATCATGATATGAAATTAGTTCCCAATAACCATAATATATGAAATTAGAAATCACTAAACTTTATATTGCTAAAATTGGTGTATATATTCTGTAATAGAAAGATTATATTAAAATGTACATATAGCAGGTTCTCAAATCACATCATTTGGTTCAACGTTGTTTTGTTATAATGCTAATGAGATGCCATAGAAACTTAGCTCTTGTTTATATCAATTAGTTTATGGTAAAATAGATTTCATTATATGTTGTTTTGCCACAGTTCCAAGAACCTGTTGACATTAAGTGAGGACCTACTACACGTGTAGTTATCCTGACACTGTATTTTCCTAAATTATATGGAGCATGATATTTAGGACATACTTTACTTATAACTGAAATTCATCATTATAGAGTAATGTCATCATACCCTTTATATCATTACTTTTAGAGAAGAGTCAAATCTGAGTTCCAAGGGAAAACAAATGCAATATACAGCAGATGATACCTTACACTAGGCAATTAAGAGTGCAGACTCTGTTTCAGCATTTTCAATCATGGCTTTCTAGTTCACTCACTTTTTTATACATTAATCAAACATTATTGAACACTTAATATATGCAGTATGCTCCAATATTAGGAAACTAAAAAATAAGGTTATATATGAGAAAAAATGCTTTTCTATTTTGTAGAATAAAAGGGGGAGGGATATTGGCATTAATAGTAATGATAATAAAAAGAAATATATGTTATATACTTATATTTAACTCTAGTCTTTGCTTTCGTTGTATAGCATTCATGTTTACATAAGAAAGCATTTAAAATATCGATTACCCAAAAATGTTTCAATAAGTAAGCATGGACTGCTTATCAAAGCAAATACAATATATAAAATTTGTTTTTCATCAACTTTTTATTATGAACATATTTTAATCTGTTCATAAAAGTATTTTTTTTACTTTTAAGATATAAGTGTTTCTTATATATTCTAGAGATTAACTTTATCAGATGTATGGTTTACAGATGCTTTTCCCATTCCATTGGTTGTCTTTTTATTTGTTGTTTCCTTTGCTGTACACAGGGTTTTAGTTTTACATAGTCCCACTCAATTGTTTATTTTTTTGTTGATGCTTTTGATGTCACTTCCATAAAATTATTGCTAAGACCAGTGCCATGAAGCTTTTCTCCTATGTTTTCTAGTAGTTTTATGATTTCAGGTCTTATGTTTAAGTCTGTAATTCACTTTGAGTTGATTTTTGTGTATGATGTAAGATAAGGCTCCAATGAAATTCTTTTGCATATGAATATTCAGTTTTCCCAAGACCATTTATTGAAGAGACTATCCTTTCTCCATTGTACAATCTTGGAACCTTTGTCTAAATTCAGTTGATCATATATGTGTTATTTTTTTTTCTGAGCTTTGTATTCTGTTCCAATTGGTCTGTATGTCTGTCTTGATGTGACTACCATGTGTTGATTACTGTAGCTCTGCAATATATTGTGAAATCAGGAACTGTGATACCTCCAATTTTGTTTTTCTGTCTTATGATCTATTTGGCTATTCCTACTCTTTTGTGGTTCCGTATGAATTTTAGAATTGTTTTTTCTGTAAAAAAAAATGCCAATGGGATTTTGATAGGGATTGCATTGAATTTGTAGATTAACTTGGACTTGAATAACATTATAAACCAAATGTGTTTCCTTATTGATCTTATGTATGGATAATCTATTCACTATTGAAAGTGAAATATTGAAATATCCTACTATTGTTGTGTTGCTATCTATTTTCCCCTTCAGTTCTGTCAATATTTGCATTATATATTTTGATGCTCTGATATTGTGTCATATGCCTTTGTAAATTCTACGTCTTCCTGGCGGATTGAGCTTTTTATCATTATATATTATATACCTTTGTCTCTTAAGATAATTTTTGACTTGAAGTCTATTTTGTCTGATATAACTATAACAACTCCTACTCTCTTTTGGTTACCGTTTGCATGGAATATCTTTTTCTATCTCTTCACTTTTAGCTATGTCTGTCCTTAAGTCTAAGGTCAGTTTCTTGTAGACAGCATATAGTTAAGTCTTATGTTTTTATCCATTTAGCCCATCTATGTCTTTTAATTTGTGAGTTTAATCCATTTACATTTAAAGTAATTATTGATACAAAAAAATTTACTATTGCCATGTCGTTGATTGTTTTGTTTTCTGTTAGTGTTGTTCTTTGATCCGTCTTTTCCTATCTTTCTGTCTTCTCTTCTGTTTTGTTCATTTTTGTATTGATATGCTTTGATATTCTGTTGTTTTTTTTTTTTTGTAACATCTGTGGGTATTTTTGTGTGTGCCTTGGGGCTTACAAAAAATATCTTACAGTTATAATAGTGTACTTTAAGCTGAAAGAAAGCTTAAGTTCAAGTTCAATCATGTACAAAAATTCTACATTTTGCTTCTCCTCCTATGTCTTTTACAACTATTGTTACAATTTCCAACTATTAATATTGTTTATCTTTTAACACATTTTTAGTTATAGTAGTGTTTAATACTTTTTGTTTTAACTTTTGTATTGGAATTAAAAGTGATTAACTCATTAAAATTACTGTAATATAGTATTCTGTATTTGTCTGTATTTACTTTAGTCAATGAATTTCATACTCTTATGCCATCATACTGTTATTTAATGTCCTTTCATTTCAGCTTTAGAACTTCCTTAAGCATTTCTCATAAGGCAGGTCTAATGGTATTGAACACCCACAGATTTTGTTTGTGTGGGAAAGTCTCTATCTCACCTTCATTTTTGAAGGACACTTTTGTCAGGTATAGTATTCTTGTTTGATAGTGTTTCTTCTTCAAGCACATTGAATATATGATCCCGCTTCCTGGTGGCTTGCAAAATTTCTGTTGAAAATTCAGCTCATGGTTTTATGAGAGGTTCCTTATATGTGACAAGTTGCTTTTTTATTGCTACTTTGACAATTCTCATTTTGTCTTTGACTTTTGAAAATTCAATTATAATGTGTCATGGTGTGGATTTTTTAGATTCATATTACTTGGTGTTTTTTGGGATTCTTGGATCTGGATGTCTATTTTCTTACCCAGATATGGGAACTTTTCAGCCATTATTTTTTTAAGTAAGATTTCTAGTCAATTTTTATCTCTCTTCTCCCTCTGGGACTCCTTTATATAAATATTGCTCTGTTTGATTAGGTCCCATAAATCTCTTAAGCATTCTTCACTCTTTTTTATTCCATTTTGTTTTTGCTCCTATGACTGACAGAATTATTTCTAGGAACATGCCTTTGATTTACCTGATTTTTTCTTATGCTTGATTTAGTCTGCTATTGAACCACTCTAGTGAATTTTTCAGTGCGATTATTGTGTTCTTCAGTTCCCATGATTTTTCTTTGATACATTTTAATATTTTCTATATCTTTGTTGAAATTTTTACAATGTTCATGCATTGTTCTCGACCTTAGTGAGCATCTTTATTACAGTTGTTTTGAATTCTCTATCACATAAGTCATATAACTTTTTGGGGGGTCGGTTTTGGGAGATTTTACTTATTCTTTTGTTTTGAACATCTTTGCCTGATTCTTCAATTTCTTTGACTTTCTGTGTTGGTGTCTGCACATAAGACAAAACAGACATCTGTCCCAGCATTCAGGGACTGGCCTCGAATAGGAGAAAATCTCCACCAATCAGCCTAGCCAGAGATTCTGGGGGCCTCTCCCAAATTCTTCCCTCCCCAGGAAGAAGCAGGTAGCTCTGGTTTTATTTGTTCATTCTGCACTGATTCAGGTTTGTGGGACCTATGGCATTTACTTGTCCAAACCACCACCTGTGTTCTCTCTAGGTGGCTAAACTGCACCATACCTATAAGAACTCCAAGATGCCAGTTCAGATGCCATATCTAAGGTGCAAGTCAGATGCCAGTTCTTTGGACAGCCCTGCAGAAACTGGGACACAGGACACATGGATTAACTTTTTCCCTCCCCAAGGGGAAGCTGAGAGCTGGGATGTTTCATCTGCTTACTCTGTGGAGCAAAGGGGAAGATCTATGGCATCTACCAGCCCCGGCTTTCACCTGCATTTTACCCCAGGTGACTAGACTGTGCTGGATCCATCATAGTTCCAAGACTGACAAAACAGAAGCCAGTCTCCTTGGGAACTCTCTGGGAAAAGTTGGTGAACCAAGCCCTTTCCTCTCCTGGGTGCAGCTGGGAGATAGCGGGTCTCTTCCTGATTGTATGGTAATGTGCCAGGGGAAGGGACTCTAGTGAGTAAGTGTCCTGAATCTCCCTACTGGCTTTCGAGTGTCTGGTTTTGCACTCACCTGAAATGTAGGAGCCTTTCAATTAGTTTCTGGATTTCTCACAAAAGGGATTCGTTTATGAATTGCTGCTGATTTGGTGTGTTTGAGAGAGGAATGAGTCTAGGGCTGCCTACTTTACCATCTTTTTGACATCACTTCTTGACACTTGTTTTTAATGAAATATTTTCAAAGGTTCAAAGATTTCTTGTGTTTAAAATCTTAAATATATCTCATTTCACTAATCCAGTAGTTTGCTGCAGTTAAATTCTTGCCAGTGGTATGTATTTCTTTCCTTGAAACCATGGAAGATATATTTACAGTGAATTTAAATTAATGAGGAGCAAAAATGAAGGAGTTTTGATTGAATTACTGATTGGTTATATACTACCTCAGTTAATCCTCACCATAGTCCTTTCACATATGATTTTAGAAGAAGAACTTGAGGCCAGAGAGGCTAAAATACTTAAACTACATGGTTGGTAAGTGGTAGAACTAGAATAAAATATAAGTTTATGTAGTAATTTATCTTCTTTCCAGTTAAATAAATGGGTCCTTATGTGTAAAGATAGAAAGAGTGGTAGAGACAGGGAGATAAAGACAGAGACAGAGAAAGACACACACACACACACACACACACACAGACAACACAGAACTTTTTTTTTCATATTTTGCTAAGTTGCAAGAATATATGGAATGCAATTTATTTATTTGGTTATTTATTGTAACATTTGAGGTTTCAGAGGGAGGGCCAGTGTGAGATAAAAATATTTACTGTAGGTAAACCATATATATATGGAGGTTATCCTGATATAAATATAAAATTTAGTTTTTCTTTGTATTTCATGATAATTATGAGAATTTATTGAGTATCAAGTGCTATATTTTACAAAGATTGAATTACGCTGCTAAATTGTAATTTTATATTTTGGAAAGTTATCTGGCAAAATGCATTAGTAAAAAATAATTGACCTTTCAAACATGTATCACTCATTTTGTCAATGTTTATATTAATTTTATATTATGCTCATTGTAACATTTTGATTACAGCAGATACTCTAGCTCTCATTATGTTCTGATGGAGTTTTGGCTTCTTTCACAATTTCTAAAAGGGTAACTTAATCTTATATCCTACAGGCTTAAGTTATTTCAGCTGATTACATTTGCATCCTGAATGTGTATGTGATAGGAGGATAAGGAGAATTTCATTGCACAGTAAAAAAGCATGTCTTACATCTGTGCTTGGAATCATTTCGTTTATTTTGACATTATCAAACCTACAATCTAGTTTAGTGCTTCGATATGTGTCATGAGATAGACAATACACTATGGGCTTCTAAATAAAAGGGATATTTCTAACATTGAGGGTTCTAAATCAGCTTTAAAAATTTAATCCTGACTTCCATTTATACATCCAGCAATTCCATGTGGTCAGTGTGCTGTGAGTACCACTAAAGATTATTTACCAAAGTCTGCTTTACCAATATTCACTGAGCAGGCATGCTGAAAATGAAGAATGTGTGCAAGGCAAAACATTAATCACATGAACATCTACCCTGCCTATACTCAGTACACAAAGATGCTGACTCAAACAAAAGTATTGATTTTTGTTTCTGTTTTGCTTCTTTTTATATTTGCACAGCTGATCATACCTCCTCACTTCACCACAGAGGTATCTGTTCAGTTTCATCCTTCTGCATCCAGGAAGTTTGTACATTAAGCTTCAGTCAACTTCCACTATGCTAAGATATGATAGCATATTCTTAGATAAGTCAAATTAATTAAATTTCAAAATCAATGAATATTTGAATTACTAGATTGCTTGAATTAAGCAGAATCTACCCAGACTTAAAAGATAGGTGTAATGGCAATGCCAAATTGCTGGCATTTATGTTAATTTTCTGGCCTAGATTTTACTACTCCACTTTTCATGAACATAAATATAAAGCTATAGACGGTGTGATTTTGCACATAATGTTATTTTCACTCCATTTCATCTGTAGAGCATGCCTGAATAATAATTTTAAAGAACAACAACGGTTAATCATTTTTCGAGCATTTCTAAATGTAACAGATACCAGCCTAAGAATTTTTTAATGCATTCTCACCACAATCTGTAGTGGAAGTATTATCTTCAGCCTCATTTTATGAATAAAACTAGACAGAGAAAGCAAAATCGGGCAGGTCGTAAGAGGTTGAGCTGAGACCTGAACACAGCTTCACAGCTACTTTTCAAAGCTACCTATAGTTTGCCAAGTAATTGTAACTCTCTTACTACCCATGAAAATTTTAGATAGTGTTTTAATGTTATTGTTATTTATTTTTACTTTAAATCTTAATGGGGAAGAATGTCAATGGAGAAATGTATTTTGTGTCTTAGAGAATACCAAACAGCTCCCCAAACTCTGCCATCTGAGAGGGAATGGAATCAAACACTGTACAGGAGTTTTGAAGCCAATACAGAGCCTGTGGATGACTAATGTGTCCTCTTTTCTGAAAATGTGTAATTTACTTCTAGGAGAATAGTTTTGAGACTAACAGATATCTGACATATACATGACCTGAAACAAATATTTGGTAAATGCTATTGATTGTCCAAAAAGTAATAAAATAAGTAGTAATCTTCATATAGAAGGGAAAATATAGAAGAGACGGGTTTCTTTTACACAAAGAGCTAGATCAGCATGGTGATTATCAGTTCTGAATCTTAATAACATTTAAAAATCCTAGTCTGGAAGTTGAAAGTAAAATTCTTTACCAAACACAAAATAAATCAAAACAAGTAAATAATCAACTCAAATCTTTTGTGGACCATTTGAGTACTGGTGCTTGATTTCATTCTGAGCATCTTCTTCCAATTTGTAGCAAATCATCACTAAGGAATCGACTAAAGCTGGACTTGAATCAATAACTCATCCTTTCCGCTGCTAATTCTAGACTCCTTCAACCTTTTCAATATATTGCTCTAACCTTTGCGATTTGTTCTGCCCTTTTCATTCTTGAATCACTCAGTTCTTCTTTTATTTAATTCACTAGTTGGCATCCTTTTCAAACAACAACAACAACAAAAACAATTTACTGCAAAGTGTTAATTAAATGAAGTTTTGAAAATACATGATATATCATGTAAGTGCAGACATCTAAGAAAGTTTTTTTAAAAAATAAAACTTCAGGGTTTATTTTTCTAGGTCTAAGAGTTTGAAATTACTTTTAACCATTAGGAAAAGAAAACTCAATAGATTTTATTTCTTTTCTTGCTTTCACTGATTAAATGTATCTGAATTGACACATACAACTGAGTTGCTATCTACAATCAACTAATGGCAGTGCTTAGAGAATAAGTTTTAACTATTTCTGATAGTGCCTCTTTCCTGAAATGGCTATGGATTATTATCTGTTTCATTTGTTTCTAGTTTGGATTCATATAAAGAGCCCTGCACTGCAAAAATCTTTAGGCTAAAGTTGTTTTGTGTAGATTTTAAATCTTGAAATTAGTTTGGCCGAGACATCACAAGTGCAGATATCATGAACTCGTATTATGCTTCCATTCTGTAAATGAGATCGCATAACTACATATTAAAATAAAAGGAACAGGGGTTGGGAGAGGGCAAATTGGGTAAATGGAGTCAAATATATGGTAACATGGAAACTGGACTCAGAGTGGTGAGCACACAATAGAATATGCAGATGTTGAATCATAATGTTGTATACCTAAAATTTATATAATGTTATCAACCAATGTTACCTCAGTAAAAAAATATATAAATAAAAAGAGTAAAAAGAACAACAGTAAACACCCAATGTGGGAATTGGGTAATTCTCTTTGGTCTCAAACATTATATTCTGTTATTTACTTTCTTGGTTTTAGCTGTCCCATTTTTAATTTTCTAAGAGTTGGCATTATTTGTTTGATTATTACTTGATTGTTTGACTCTTCACTTAAAGGTCAGAATAGCAAAATTGAAGGAAGAAGATATAAAATCAAAGTGTTTAAATAACCCAGCATGAATCTATGATCCTTGTAGTCTGTGTCTGTGGAAAGCTCTGTTGATTCCCAGCAAGCTTTGACATCCTGGAGCTCTGTTGAATGTGCAAGCCAGATTTGCTCTCTCTACTTCTGCTTCTTTTATCTTTTAGGAACATTGGAATTGGAGCCTTAAAGATTTTACTGCCTCTCTTTTAGAAGACTCTTCAATTAAGACGGGCTAAAAATGTTACTTGTTTTTTTTTTTTTTTAAAAGGAACATGCTCACTGGGCTATTTTGTAATTTCCCTCTCTGCACCCAAGTGGATAATTTAAACAACGGCTATAGGGTATTAGTGGATATTAGTGTTCTGCTGCTTATTGTGTTCAATAATAGCAGAATGTGTTTTAGTAGAGAAACACAGAAAAACACCATTATTCCAGGACATTTGGGGAAACAAGAAAGCATGACTTTCTTCTTTTTCTAGCTTGTCCCATCGCAATGGTTTCAAGTTACTTGATTTCTGTCATCCACGATTTATTTTATACACTAGCCAAAAAGTAAACAACTACTTGTTAACTAATTAAATCTAAGCTTTTACATAATTAGGAAGATACTCAGTGTGCTTCTAAAATATCTTAACATATTTATGTTTAGAGTCCCTTGACAAATAGAGGCTTCAGAGACAAAATGTTAGTATTGCAGTAAAGTCAAAATATGTCAAATATCTGCAAGGATGGAGTCCTCCTGCTACGGATTAACAAACTTTATCTGTAAAGGGGTAGATAATAAATATTTTGGCTTTGCAGCCTATATGGTCTCTGTGGCAACTACTCACCTGTTGTTATAGTGCAAAAGCAGTCATAGACTATACTTATATGGACAGTCATGGCTATATTCCAGTAAGACTTTATATATAAAAATAAGTAATGAGCCATATTTGACCCATGGGCACTAGCGTCAGCTCCTTCCTTATCCTCTTGATAATAGATATTTTATTTATATATGTTACTCTATAAATGCATGCTTAGCTATATATATATGTATATGCATATATATGTATATGTATATATATGTGTATATACATGTATATAATTTTAACCATCTGATAGTAAATAAAAATTATGTACTATATTAAATGTCTTAGATGTTCTTAAGGGAAACTTTTAACAAAGATGTCAAATAATTCATAA
>NW_006441076.1:675624-684476 GCF_000325575.1 Pteropus alecto
ATAGATGATTGGCTAAAGAAGCTGTGGTACATATATACAATAGAATATTACTCAGTCATAAGAAGAGATGAAATGCTGCCATTTGTGACAACATGGATGGACATCGAGATAATCATGCTAAGCGAAATAAGCCAGACAGAAAAATTTGAAAACCACATGATATCACTTATAAGTGGGATATAAACCTAAAAGCAACAAATAAGCAGGACAAACAAACAGAGATTCATGGACATGGATTATAGGCTACTGGTTACCAGAGGTCTATAGACTAGTGGTTGCTAGTTAGGTGGGGAAGAAGTGGGGAGGTAGATGGGATAGAAGAGGGGAGGAAGAAAGGGAGTCAAATATAGGGTTTGGGGGAGGATGAAGTGGGTAACGGGAATCAACTATATGGTAGCTGAAGGAAACTGGACTTTGAGTGGTAAACACACAAGTAAATATACAGATGTCAAATGACAATGTACACCTGAATATTATATAATTGTATTAACCAATGTTAACCCAATAAACTTAATTTTTATTTAAAAAAACTCCAGCTTACACAATATGAGCTCAATGTGGCAATAAGGAAGTCACAGATCAATTCTCACACAGTTGCCACGGGAGACCCTGTTGTTCTATTTCTAATTCCTTCAGCCTAAACTTCTGCTTTTCACATTCTACTTTTACTCTGATTTGGTGCCACTTGTTCACAGAGTGCTCACTGTGAGGTGCTCTTCACCCAGATTCCCAAACTCAATATGGCACAAAATGGCCTCTGAGGTCTGTTTTTTTTTCAACAATAATTTTGTTTTGCTAATCTACTCATTCCCCTTCCCCTCTGAAATTGTACATAAGGAAGGGTGGCGAGGGGAGGCAAAGAAAGACATCAACTTCTGATAGCTTCTCTCTTTCTCTATCTCCCTTTCCTATTTGGAAAGAATCCTCCTTCCGTCTGTAATGAGATCTCCCTCTCTGTAATAATAACTTTCTCTTTCTTTTGTGTTTTTCTAGGAACATTTAGATATATTCTCATCTTCACATTGCTTGGTGACAAAGGCTGATAATGTGGCCTGCATTCTTGAAGGGTGCAGGAAAACATGACTGACAAAAAGAATAAAAATGTTTAACATATATGCCAAATGGACTCATTATAAAAGATACTAAATTAATAATTTCTCATTTAAATATTTATAAATGTCTTACAGTTTTTTCATGTTAGAACTATACTCTCTCGCTGTCTTTCAACAGATGGTGTAAATGTGCCTTTAGATGCTACAGAATTCATAGAATCTCCATTATGGCAGGTTGATAGCAAGGATCATAATAAATCACCTAGAAGGAAGTCGATGTGTGTTAGCCATCTTATAGCATTTCAGATCCTGTTTCTCGCCACATTGTCTCCTCCTACACACACACACACACACACACACACACATTCCAAGAAAACAGAATTTTTGGAGTTGCACACTCATTATCAAACTTTTAGATTGTTTATATCTGTAACATCTTTTTTCCTCCTGACATCTTGGCTATTTCCACTTTTATCACCTGTCCCTGTGCCTGAGATCTACTACATCCTCCCTTAACCCCACACTAAGATTGAACTCAGTGAATTTAACTTTGTTGCTATGTCATCTACCCACAACATCATATGATGTAGAAATATTCTAAGGGATTCATCGTGATGTGTAAGTAAGAATGTTATTAAAATCTTTCTTGTTATATTGTAGTCTTTCTTTGTGAAACTTGGGGAGAAATTACTTTCAGATGATATAGTTCAGGAAGAATGATTGACTCTTTTAAACCATTAGTCAATTTTTATCCCAGGGAGCATGATTGTATCACTCTTTATTTTTTTCTCCATACACCCACTACCTGCCAGAAAGACATTTTGGTTTATCCAGAGCAAGTGGCATGACCATACTATATCTCATCCCTGACTGCAGGGGATGTTCCTCATCTTGTTTCAACTTCTTAAAAAATACTTGTAGTTCATCTTTTCCTGTTTTATATCTTTGTGATACCTTTAATAGTTTTTGTAATAGACGAGGGCATAAATAAATGCACTAAGGCAACGAGCACCATAGTTTGTTATTTCAAAGCTTTTGATTTCTGCAGAACTACCCGACCCAATATGTGGTAAACTAGTAACAGTGGACTGTAGCTCTGAACTTCTTTTGGATTTCTCTTGTCTTATTCAGTTTAGGAACAGAAAACTCCAGGCAAGGACATGTACTAAGTCTAATGACTAAAACATAAACAAGCCCTTTAAAGACCTTTCAGTCAAATATTATGCAAGGCAATGTATAGAAAAGATTATGTTTCAGGGATCCATACAAATCTTAATGCCTGCCAATTACAAAAGGTGAATGGGATGGAGTGGCTGGATGAAGAATCATGATGCGTTAACAAGTCATATCCATATACTTATTTTCTTGATTATCTATTTGGGGAATTTCATTCACATGCTGGTTATGGCATTACAGTATGACAGAACGCACTCAGTTTCTTATTCTTTGATGGCCACTAGGTATAATCGTTTAAGTACTTGAACCTCACTTTATTGTAAGTTATTCAAGTATGTCCTTAGTAGGGGTGGGGGTGAGGGTGGATACATCAAGTTATAAGTGTGTGCTTATTTATAGGCCTGACTGCGTAGACAGCATAGAACTTTGTTCATAATCACTGTATGATAACTTTTTACTATCTAGCTAGCTATAAGTACGAAATGCGTTACTTATATTATTTATGGTAGTCCCTGATGTGCTTTGTTAGCCTCAGCAATTAGCAAAATACCAGAAAGTGACACATTGAGTCATCTGTGTAATAAGTGAGCATTCAGCTATGCTGTCAAACCAATTTTCTTAAATTCTAACTGCCAGTCTGATTTTAACAGGTGTAATGTACAGAGTACCAATCAGAGTACAGGATATTATTTTTAAACTAGCTAATATTTTCATCATAACTTTATCATTTTATGTTTTTCTTTAATTGTCTTACCTAGGGTTTTTATTGTATCTCCATTTATGAGGTCAGCAGTATATAGGAAAATAATTTCTTGTAAAGATGAATGATAGTTATTGGTCACGTTTTGTGTTTAATTCTAGCATGCCAATCATGCTGATTCACAGTGACATAGGCCCTTAGGGCCCATAAAAATAGTCTGGCATTGGAAAAGTCATCATTTGAACAATTAAAAGCAGAACATAGCATTTATTAGTTCTGTGCAACTTCAGAATTCCAACAGCACTGGTAACTAAAGTTCTATTGTTGCATCTGCTGAATTATTTTTGGAATTTGCATGAAGCACAAGAAAAAAGTGTTAAGTGGACTCTATTTAAATAAAAAACTTTGTCCCTCAAACGACATTATCAAGGAAGTGAAAAGTATCACCTATAAAATGAGAGAAAATTTTTGTAAATCACATACTGGATAAAGTTTTTATATCTAGAAACATAGGTGTGTGTGTTTGTGTGTAAGTATATGTGTGTGTATATGTGTTCTTACAACTGAAGAACAAAAAAAACCTGAATAAAAATTGTGCAAAGGACTTGCATACTTAAAAATTAAGCATAGTATTATGACATGACTCCTAAATTCCACTTTTAGGTATGTACACAAAATAACTGAAAACACTCGTTACAACATTATTCACAATAGGCAAAGGTGAAAAAACTCCAAATGTCCATTCACAGATGAAAGAGTAAATAAATGTGGTATGTACATATGATGAAATATTATTCATCTCTAAAAGAAATGAAGTTCTGATACATGCTATAACACAGATAAATATTGAATATATTATGCTATGTGAAATAAGCTAGATGCAAAAGGATAATGATTATATGATTATACTTATATGAATATCTGGAAAGGAAAGAAATCATATAATCAGAATGTAGATTAAAGGTTACCAGGGGTTGGGTGGAGGGGGAATCAGAATTACTGACTAATAGTTACATAATTTATATTTAAGGTGGAGAAAAAGTTTTAGAAATAGTGATAATAGATATGCTACATTCTGAATATAATTAATGCAAATGAATTATACATAAAATGGGTAAAATGGAAAGTTTTAGGTTATATATAATTTATGACAGTAAAAATAAGATGTGTAAAAAACTCTGTACACTTTCGTGTAACAGTTCACAACCCCTTTTCTATCAGGATTACCTTAATCTTGATTTTTCCTTCCACTGGCCTAGAATGGAAGAGCTAGCTAGTGTTCTAAAAGAGCTAGCTTTCAAACAAGTTGTGTTTAATAAGTAATAATCAATTACCTATTCTTATTAAGATTTGAAATTGCTCAACAGAGTTTCTGTAGAGGGTAAAGGAGCAGTTACACTCCTCACCAAGTTCCTGTAATTTTGGCTAACATACTTCACTTTTTCATATACCTGCATGGCCTTTATGTGGGAAAATAGGTGATTGATTTCTGCTTGAGCTTTTAAAATAATGACTTTATTTCTTTCTAGTATTCCTAGGGATCTAAGTTTCTAAGGTTCCAGGGCGGGAAGCCACTAGTAAATGCAAGGATCACTTGAATAGGAGTCAGAAACGATATATACAGATTTAAGCTCTGTCACAACCAGTATGGGCTTAACACATCTGTTAAATATAATATTGAGTTTGACTTACAACCCAAGATATAAACGCATTCCATATTAAACACACTAAATAAAGTGATTCATAAAATCTAAAGTAAAAAGATATGCCAAGGTGTACCAGGCAAAAATAAACAATAAGAAGTCAAGGATTTAATATCCACTATCAAATAAAATATAAATTGAGCTCAAAAGCATTATACATGGGAAAGAACCACATTCTTTAGTTCTAAAAGTTAAAGTCACAATGTACATATAATATTTATAGATAACTATGCACAAAAAAAAAAAAACCACAGCAAACACAGGAGATTCAAGGGGAAACTAAAAAATAGAAACACACTAATATTAGGGTATTTTAAACCTTCAGTAAGGCTATAGTAGATGAAACAAAATCAGTAAGGTAGATTATATGACTACATAGCAAACTCTATTCTAGTAAATAATACTACTAAGTTACATGGAATATTAACTCGTTATTAGTTTTATAGTATTTGAAGATTTAAAAAATATGCTGATGATGTCATTACATTGGTCATATTTTTTATTAAATTTAAAAATACAGCAGTTGTATTCCATTAAATTGAATGTTGTATATATATATATATATATATCTATGTATACACACACACATACACATACACATATATATGTATGTGTATGTGTATGTGTGTGTGTGTGTGTGTGTGTGTGTGTGTGTGTGTGTGTGTGTGTGAGAGTGTATAATGGTATTGGCATATAGGTACCTGGACAAGGGCTCTAGCAGGTATTATATAAGTGAGCCAAAGATGGCCTGTGCACCTTGGCTCTATGTTAACTTCCTTACAGTAGGCAAATATCCTTAACTCACAAGCCCTTTAGCACCAAACTTAAATATTTACACATCTGATTTTTAAAATATAGCACAAATAACCAGATCTTTTAGCCATTTAGAGCTTCCTTGTTTTGCACACTTCTACAAAACTATACCCCACCTCTGCTATATATAGATAAGATAAAACCGCAGCTGTGAAAGACCCTAACTCACTGCTGCTCTTCCTAGTTCTCTGATCCAGAGACTCCTCACAAGGCTGCTGACTCATAAACCTCTATGATTCCCCTCTCTGATAGGAGTTGCCTCGCCCTTTTCCTTTCCTGAGAGAGCCCTGCAGTTGTCTCTGGAAGCTCTCATGCTGTGAGGGACCTCCTCTTGAGTACAACCTATGAAACTGCTGCCCAAATAAATCACTACAATGTAGAAAAGGGGTACTCACAAAATATGGATTGCTTTTGATCTGTGATGTCAAGTGTTCTAATAGATCATGACATAGACCAATGCTTCCCAAAGTGTGGTTCCTATGTTTTTCCAAGTTGTAGTGGAGCCTATTATATACCACTCAGAAAAACCTTCAAAACTGAAGGCTAGCTAGTGGAAGTACTGCCTATTGAGATCTCGCAGCTGTCAGCCCTTTTGGAGAATTGTCCTTGATTGAAGAGAAGAGAGCCAAGGTCAGGATTATTTCCCAAAGGCAGACTGCATCCAGTGACTGGTTGATTCAGGGACATAAAGTCTTGATTCCAACACCTCAATTTAGGATTAATTTGAAGAGCCTTTCTAGATTCAGAGCTTCACATGGGGTCAGCTAAGATCTTCTTCTTTTTTTTTTTTTTCTGTGATTGAATGGACAGCCCACCTACTGGTTAATCCCGCTTCATTCTCTTCCACTGTAGGTGTTGCTTCTGAATGCATGCCTTAATAAACTCTATGGAAACTAATCTTTTCAATTATGAGCCCCGACATAAAACAGTATTAGTTAAGATAATTCTGAGTGATATACAGGTAAGTATTTTTTATTACATTTTATTATTTATCACTGCTTTACAGTTATAGTTTATTTATAATAGTATTGTTTACCTGATAAGAGCCCAGACCTGAAGCCAGACTGCCTGCATTCAAACTCAGCTTCACTACTTAATATCTGATTAAACTTATAAGCCTCAATTTCATTATCTTTAAAATTAAGATTATAATAATATTACTGCAAACAATTCCATGAAGATAAAATCAATATTTTTATGGTGCTTAGAACAGTATCTAACATATAAGGTCAATATAAATGTTTAGTAAATAAAACAAACAAAATAGTGTTAGCTAGTAATGTATGTATGAAATCATCAGGTGATGAGGGTAACATTTTCTAACTAAGATCTTTATGGAATGGACATGGATAGTATTTAATTAAGGAACACTATAGCCAGTGTACAATTCAAGGGCATTACTTATATTAGAAGTGTAATTTCTGGAATCATTATTGGCGTTAATTAAATGTGAAAGTTAACTTTTACTTTTTAATTGTTTATTCAGTTAGTCATTAGACTTCTAGAGAAGAACACTGTATATGAAATGCCTCAGGTATAGCAATAGTACGATCACATTCAGTGTCTCCATCAGCTATTGCTACAAATATGGTGAGAAACAAATTCACCTTAAAACGCTGTAATTTAGAACAAGAAGACTTTACAATAAAGCATATGTGTGGGTTAGCTGGGGTTTAGATAATTGAAATTAGTTTTTTTGTGTCCTATCTAAGACTCCACACAAATAAAAAGCTTTACCATCACCTACTCTGAACAAGCAAGTCGACATTTAATTTACAGAATGGGTTAGTTTCATATTTTTCTGGTTATTTCATATTAGGAAAAGATTATTGCATTTTATTAAAAAATCCATTCTCAGATTTTCCTCTTTTGGCTGGGGACAACTCATGACTTTTTTTGCTGTTTATTCTTCTTGAATTGTAGCTAAAATGGATGTCTTTTCTATAGCAACTGGGCAGGTACTGGGTCCCCTGTCTCCTTGATAGAAGTAGACAAAGTCATTATTGAGTTACATTTATCATTTTTACATTAAATTTATCGGGGTGACATTGGTTAATAAAATTACATAGGTTTCACGTGTACAATAATATGCCATATGTATATTGCTTTGTGTGTTCACCACCCAAAGTTAATTTTTTTCCGTCAACATATATTTGACCCCTTTACCCTTATCTACCTCCCGCTTCTTCCCTTTTTCTCTGGTAACCACTAAACTGTTGTCTGTGTCTATGAGCGTTTGTTTGTCTTCTTCATTTGTAGCTTTCAGTTTTATACCCTACATATGAGTGAAATCAGATGATTCTCAACATTTTCCTCTCTGACTTATTTCACCTAGCATGATAATCTCAAGATCCATCCATGTTGTTGCAAATGGCAGTATTTCACCTTTTATTATGGCTAAGTAATATTCTATTGTATATATGTACCACATCTTCTTTATACATCCATCTATCGAAGGCCATTTTGGTTGTTTCCACGTCTTGTCCACTGTGAGTAATACTGCAATGAACATCGTGGTGCATACATCTTCACAGGTAAATGTTTTCAAATTTTTAGGGTAGTATCCAGAAGAGGGATTGCTGAATCATATGGTGATTCTATTTTTAATTTTTCGGAGGAACCTCCATACTGTTCTCTATAGTGGCTATACCAATTTACATTCCTGCCAGCAGTGTATGAGGGTTCCTTTTCCCCCACAACCTTCCAGCAGTTGTTAATTTTTGTCTTACTGATAATAGTCATTCTCATAGGTGTGAGGTGGTATCTCATTGTGGTTTTGATTTGCATTTTCTTTATAGCCAGTGAAGTTGAGCATCTTTTCATGTTTGTAGGCCATTTGTATGCCTTCTTGGGAAAAGTGTTTGTTTTGGTTCTCTGCCCATTCTTTAATTGGATAGTTTGTGTTTTTTTTTGTTGTTGAATTGTATGAGTTCTGTATATATTTTGAATATTAGCCCCTTATTGAGGGTACTCTTTGTAAATATCTTTTCCCATTAGGTTGGTTGCCTTTTTGTTTTGTTGATGGTTCCTTTTGCCTGCAAAAGCTTTTTAGTTTGGTGTAGACCCATTCATTTATTTTCGCTTTTACTTCCCTTGTCTTTGGGTTCAAATTCATAAAATCCTTTCTGAGACCAAGGCCTATAAGTTTACTACCTATGTTCTCTTGTATGTATTATATTGTTTCAGGTCTTATATTTATGTTTTTGACCTATTTTAAGTTAATTTTTGTGTGGTGTCAAATAGCAATTTAGTTTTATTCTATTCACGTGGCTTTCTAATTTCCCAAAATTGTTTTTGAAGAGGCTTTCTTTTTTCCATTGTTTGTTTCTGGCTTCCTTGTTGAAAAGGGAATGACAATGGATTTTTGTTCATTGATTTTTGTGTCCTGTAAAACTGCCTTTATTTATT
>NW_006441076.1:684717-702387 GCF_000325575.1 Pteropus alecto
TTTTAGTTTAATATAGTCCCATTCATTTATTTTTGCTTTTACTTCCCTTGCCTTTGACATCAAATTCTCTCTAAATCCAAGGTCCATAAGTTTAGTACCTATGTTTAAGTTCTTATATTCAGGTTTTTGATCCATTTTGAGTTAATTTTGGTGTGTGGTGACAGCGGTCTAGTTTCATGCAAGCATGTAGCTTTTCAATTTCCCCAGCACCATTTATTGAAGAGACTTTCTTTTCTTTATTGTATATTTCTGGCTTCTTTGTCAAAAAATATTTGCCCATATATGTGGGAGTTTATTTCTGGGCTGTCAATTCTGTTTCATTGGTCTGTGTGTCTGTTTTTCTACCAATACCATGCTGTTTTGATTATTGTTGCTTTGTAGTACAATTTGAAGTCAAGCAGAGTGATAGATACCTCAGCCTTGTTCCTTTTCTCAGGATTGCTTTGGCTATCCAGAATCTTTTGTGATGGCATACAAATCTGATGATTTTTTTGTTGTTGTTCTATATCCTTAGAAAATGCCATCGGGATTTTGATCGGGATTGCATTAAATCTGTATATTGCTTTGGATAATAAGTCATTTTAACTATGTTGATTCTTCAATCCATGAACATGGAATATCTTTCCATTTTTTGTGTCTTCTTCAATTTCTTTTAATAGCATCTTATAGTTTTCATTATATAGGTCATTCATATGTTTCTTTAGGTTTATTCCTAGGTATTTTATTCTTTTTGTTGCAATTGCAAAAGGAATTGCTTTTTCATTTCTTTTTCTGAAAATTTATTGTTAGTATATAGGAATGCTATCGATTTTTATACATTGATTTTTGTATCTTGAAATTTTACTGTATTTGTTTATTCTAGTAGTGTTTTAGTGGAGTCTTTAGGGTTTTCTATATAGAGAATCATGTCATCTGCAAAAAGTGACAGTTTTTTCATTCCCTATTTTAGATGCCTTTTATTTCTTTCTCTGGCCTGATTGCTCTAGCTAGGCCCTCCAACACTATATTGAATAATAGTGGTGACAGCGGACAGCCTTTTCTTATTCCTGATCTTAGAAAAAAGGTTTTTGTTTTTTTTTACCATTAAATATGATCCTAGTGGAGGGTTTGTCATATATAGCCTTTGCAATGTTGAGGTACTTTCCTTCTATACCCATTTTATTAAGTTTTTTAATCATAAATAGATGCTGTATCTTGTCAAATGTTTGTTCTGCATCTATTGATATATGATTTTTATCCTTTATGTTGTTTATGTGGTGCGTCACATTAATCAATTTGTGTGTGTTGAACCATCCTTGTGTCGCTGGGATGAACCCCACTTGATTGTGATGTATAAACTTTTTAATGTCTTGTTGTTTTCTCTTTGCTGGTATTTTGTTTGGATTTTTGTATCTGTGTTCATCAGAGATATTGGTCTATAGTTTTCCTTTTTTTTTTTTTTTTGTTATTTTTACTAGGTTTTGGTACCAAGGAAGTGTTGGCCTCATAAAATGAGTTAGGAAGTATTGCCTCTTCTTCAACTTTTTTGGAAAAGTTTGAGAAGAAAAGGTATTAAGTCATCTTTAAATGTTTGGTAGAATTCACCAGTGAGTTTTGGGGGTTTTTTTGATGATTTTTTGTTTTCTTACTGTTGATCAGTCTATTTAGATTTTGCAGTTCTTTGTGATTCAGTCTAGAAAAGTTGTATTTACTTTGGTGGCATATGATCTTTCACAGTATTCTTGTATGATAGTTTGTATTTCAGTGGTATCTGTCATAACTTCTCTTTCATTTCTGACTTTATTTGTGTCTTTTCTCTTTTTTTTCCTTAATAAGTCTAACCAAAGGTTTGTCAATTTTATTAATCTTTTCAAAAAACCAGCTCTTTGTTGAATTAATTTTTTCTATTATCTTTTTGTTCTCAATTTCATGTAAGTTTTATTATTTCCTTTCTTCTGCTGACTTAGGATTTCATTTGTTCTTTTTCTAGTATTTTAAGATCTAATGTTATGTTGTTTATTTGAGATTTTTCTTGTTTATTGAGATAGGCCTTTATTGAAAAGACCTTTTTTCTTATTACCGCTTTTGCTGTTTCCCAAAAGTTTTGATATGTTGTATTTTCATTGTCATTTGTTTCTATGTATCTCTTGATCTCTCTTTTTATTTCTTTTTTTGTCTCAGGCATTCTTTAGTAGTATGTTGTTTAATGTCCATATGTTTGTGGTTTTTCCCTTTTTTTTTTTTTTCCGCAGTTAAATTCCAGTTTCGAAACATTGTGGTCAAAGAATATGCTTAGTATGATTTCAATCTTCTTAAATTTGTTGAGGCTAATTTTGTGTCCCAACACATGGTCTATCCTTAAGAATGTTGCATGTGCACTAGAGAAGAATGTATAATTTAGTGTTTTGTGATGAAAGCTCTGTAAATGTCGTTTATGTCCAGTTGGTCTAATGTGTCGTTTAAGGTTGATATTTCCTTATCGTATTCAAGTTTCCTAATATATATTGTGTTTTTGTCAATTTCTCCCTTTACTTCTGTTATTAGTTGCTTTATATATTTTTGTGCTCCCTGACTAGGAGCATATATATTAATAAATGTTATTTCTTATTGATGTATTGTCCCCTTTATCATTATGAAGTCTCCATCTTTGTCTCTCATTACCTTTTTTATCTTGAAGTCTGTTTTGTCAGCTAAACCCATTTTCTCTGGATGACATTTGCTTGGAGTATTGTTTTCCACCCTTTCACTTTGAGTCTATATGTATCCTTGTGACTGAGATATGTCTCCTGGAGGCAGCATACGATTGGGTTTTGTTTTTTGATCCAGTCTGCTACTCTGTGCCTTTTTATTGGTCAGTTCAGTCCATTTACACTTAGGGTGATTAGTAATATATGAGGATTTCCTATAGACATTTTATCTTTTTTTTGAGAGGGGGTGTAGCTCGGTGTCTTTATTGTATCTTTGCCCTTGCGTTTCTGTCTGATATTTTAGTTTGGTGATATTCTATGAATTTTCCCTGTTTCTTCTTGTTCTATGTGATGTGCCTCAGTTCTGGATATTTTTGTGTGTGATGTTACCACTAAGTTTATGTAAAAGAAAGTTTCTTATGGACAGTAGTCCTTTTCATTCTGCGTGCATTTGATTTTCATCCCCATTTGAAAATTCAGACTTTTGCTCCCTCCCCTTTTCTGCTTTTGTTGTCTTAAATTATCCCTCTTTGTGCTGTGAGTTCACTTCTGAGTTGTAGTAGCTATTGTCTTCTTCCCTTTTTAAAAATGTTTTTATCTCCTTTAACTATTATGTAATATTTAAGTTTATAATACCCTGCTTTTAATAAGAGTTGGGATTTCCTGTTTCTGTCTGTCTGTTAGTCATTTTACTCATAGTTTTGTATTTTTTTGTCTTTTCATTTCAGGCAGAATGACTTCCTTCATTATTTCCTGTAATGCAGGCCTTGGGCTGGAAAATTCCCTTAGCTTTTGCATGTCTGAAAAGGTCTTTATTTCTCCTTCATATCTAAAGGATAATTTCGCTGGATACATTATTCTTGGCTGGTAAATTTCTCTCTTTAAAGAGTTTGAATATTTGATTTTACTCTCTCCTAGCTTGTAAATTTTCTGCTGAAAAGTCCAATACTAATCGGATGGGTTTTCCCTTATAGGTTACCATCTTCTTTTTCCTGGTTGCCTTAGGAATTATTTAATTGTCATTAATTTTTGATAGTTTTAATATGATGTGCTTTGGAGAGGGCCTTTTTGGTTTGAGATAATTAGATGTTCTTTTTGCTTCTTGAATTCGAGGATCGAGTACTTTCCACAGATTTGGGAAATTCTCATTGACTGTTTGAATAGGCTCGCTCTCAGTTCCCTTCTCTCTCTCTTCTCTTTCTGGTATACTCTTTATACTTATTTTGCTTTATCTGATGGATTCAGATAGGTATTATAGAGTTCTTTCATTTTTTTTCACTCGCGAGTCTCTGTTCTTCCATCTGTGTCATTTCCAGATTTCTGTCTTTGATATCCCTAATTCTTTCCTCTATATAGTCAGCTTCATTTCCTAAGCCCACTATTTCATTTTTCATCTCTTTTACTGAGCTCTTCAGTTCCAGAATTTCTATTTGGTTATTTTTTTTTTAAAGATTCAATCTCTTCAGTAAAGTATTCCTTTTGTTTGTTGATTTTATTTCTGAGTTCTTTAAACTGCCTATCTTTGTTTTCTTGCATCTTGGTGAGTTTTTTCAGATCTGCAATTTTGAATTCTCTGTCAGATAAATCAGATATTTCCATATCTTTAAGCTTATTTTCTGGAGTTCTTTCATTTTCTTTCTGAGCTGTCTTGTTACCTTTGTAGTTCATGGTATTAGATAGATGATTTCTCTGCTTAGGCATTTATGGGAATGAACTCTTTAGCAGGTTGATAAGAAGAAGTTTTCTTTTGTTTTCTAAGAGGGGGCTTTTGATGGGGAGGGGGCTTTTGATGAGAGCACAAGCCTCTTACACAGCTTAGGCTTTTTGGATCATTGCTGGGTGGTGGAAAGTACCTTGTATTCCCTGGAGAAGTAGGCATCTCTTCTGTGACCAGGTCACCTCCATCTCAGGGTTCCACCCAGTTATGGGAGAATGTGGTGGGCGATGGTGTTTTGAGCCCTGAAGTCCTGGTGCTGCCCCATGCCAGATGCTGTGTCACGCTGCCTGATATGTCCCAGGTGCCCTTGCTGGGATTAGCCTCGATGGGTGGGGTGAGGTGGGTTGGGAAAGGCTATTGGTGTATTTGTGGCTTTGTTCTCCTTCTCGTAACAGGGACCACCAGCCCTCTGCTGCCTCACTTCTGTATCTCCACCCCTGTCACTGAGATTAGCTACAGCATGCGTCTGCTGCTCAGGAGCTGGCTCTCCAGTTCTCAAGGCTGTAGATACTCTACTTTGTAGCTGGACACTCACAGCTACAGTTTATTCTAGGGCTTGCTGCTTGGAGGTTTATGGGGAGCCATCCAGGCTCCATCGCTTTGTTCTCTTCCTGGCAGTGGTGGCTACTAGAACACAGCTGTCCAACTTCAGTCTCTGCCCCAATCAACAGCTGGATTCAGCAGTATTATATACTGATCATTCAGGCAAGAATGCTCAGGGCCACAGAGAGTGCATGTAGCAACCTGATTCCTCCCCTCTCCCCAAGACCCCCATTGAGCTCCAGGCTATGTCTGTAGCACCATTCTGCCTTCCTTCCTCCCCTATTTGACCTGATTCGCCTACCTTAAGATGTTTTGATTTGCAGATCTCTCATAAGTGTTTGTGTGTTGGGCTGGGACTCCTTGTTAGATTATAGTTGTTCGACTTGTTGTAATTTCAAAGGAGAGATCAAGGGGACTTGTCACACCACCATGCTTCTGACGTCACTCTACATTTAGCTTTTTATCACATTTAAATGGTGCTTCAATTACTATAAATTATATCACAAGAAAAACTGATAAGAGGAAAAGGTAAAATGGTGAGACATTCGTTTTGTACCCAAGTATTTCATTTTTGGTACATTAACAAACTCTCCACATATGACATTGGTTTATTTGTGAAGACTGAGTTTTGAGAATGGCAAGCTCATATATAAGAAACTTTATATATATAATATACAACAATTAATAATTACATATCATTATTATAGTTATATATGCATATGTATTCTATATAGAATATAGTATTTTACATATATAATAAGATATACATATATACACATATATATAATGTAATTATCTATATATAATATAATTATCTATATCCATACACATGGTTATGTAGTTAATGAGTGTTAAATAAGGAGTAGGTTACTTTCTAGTCATTGTCAGTTCCTTATATGTGATTTACATTTACAGAGCTCTCCATTCTTTCTCATCCTCAAAGACTCACCCCCCAAAATAGTGGGGGTGTGAGAACTTACTACTACCATCTATCTTTTTCCATCAGGAAATATCTCATTATGCATTTATCCCTATTGTATTTGTTACCATGTGAAAACCAGTTTTTCCATGTCGTCCTTCATTCTCTGAGCTCTTATCGCCAAGGTCAGTGTACATCTACTTTTCTGACTATAATTCTCATTTATTTCCAAATCCTAAAACTATACCACACCATCTTCTGGAAATTTTAATCTGTCATCAGGAAAATTACTTATATCCTCCGTATCAACTTCTCTAATGTTCTCTGTACCTTCTTGCTCTACCTGAAACCTGGCTCTTCCCTTTGAGGACAGTGTTTCCTTTTCTCAGCTGTTTCATGTGGCAGCTCTGTTTTCTCCTATACCTTCCCTCCTAAAAATCTTTAGCTTTGAATCATAGGCCAGCAGAAAAAATCACCTATCAAAATTAACTATCAACTATACATCAGTCTCTGCTGGAAGATTTTTTTTGGTACCCGCTTCAGCACTACTGTTGTTATGATTCTTAGAGATTTAAATATCCTGTATATAACTGTCCCCAATCATCTCGCTCTTCACTTAATCACAGCCACTCACTCCTGGTTTTCTACCTTAGATCTAGTCATTCTCAATAACTACAGTCCCTCCATGATCTCAATTTCAAGTATCTCATTCTCTTAGTACCACCTTCTAATACCTCAGTTTCAGAAATTCTTCAAATTTCTTCTATCCTGATATCCTCACTTCATGTGATCAGTATCATGATCCATAATTACAATAACTCTCTTTCATATACTCTAATCTTCTTTGATTGCCTCTCTGCCCCAGACTTATTTGTAAATGGTGAGTTCATTCAAACCTGCCTCTCCATTCAAATGAACGTGGCTGGAGAAAAACATGAAAACGTGCATCATGCGGAAAGGTCTCATTTTAAATCTATGAGTATTAATCTTAAATGGATTTCAAATGACACCTTGCAATCATATCACATTTCCTGAGCCTTCTCACTCTGCCATTTCATACCTTTACCTCTCTCTTCATATAGCCAAAACTTACTCCCATATCCTCAATCTTAAATGATAATTGATAATTCTAATTTACTGAAAAACAGAGACAGTCAAATGAGAACTTCCAAAAATCCTTATCATCTCAATAATCCAGACACATATACCTGTAACCATATGGTCTGAGTTACTCCTTTTATTGTGGAGAAATTGTTAGAACTTTTGTTCAGATCATTTTTTCTACCTGTTCACTAGATACCATCCCTACTGGCTCCAGCAATTCCTCTTTATCACAAGCTTTATCAATTTCCCCTCTCTAAATCATTCTCATTTGTATGTAAAATGCTATGATTTCTCCTATATTTAAAAGAAACTTTTATACTCACATCATTTGTTTGAAGATACCACTTCATTTCCTACCTGCTTCATATATAGCAAAGCTCTCCAAGAGAGTTGAGGAGACCTCAAGAGTTGAGAGCTCCAATTTATCAACTCTCATTTCCTGTTGAGCCTGTTCATTCATGATTTATTGTTACATTTATCAAAACAACTATTGTCAAGGTCACTACTATTCCTATGTTGCCAAATTCAATTATTATATCATACTCATCTTACTTAACAGATGATCACCTCTTCCATTCTAAAGCAATTTTTCACTTGTTTTTCAATACACAATACTGTCCTAACTTTTTTTCCTGCTTCGGTTCTCACAGGGTTAGTTTTTTCCTATTCCTCTTTTTTTTTTTTTTACATCCTTTAAATGTTGGAGTATACCAGGATTCAATCTTTGGAAATCTTCTCTACCTACACTCATATTTTCAGTGATCTCATCGAGCCTTGTGGTTTTAGATATTATCCATATGCTAGTGATTCTCAAATTATTATTTTTTTCATCCTGCACCCATTTCCTAACTTGGGATTAAAAATTACATCTATTTGTATATCTAATAGGGACCTCAAAACATAACATGCCTCAAACCAAACTCCTGCTCCGTCTATAAACTACCTCCTCTTACAGTCTTCCTTATGTCATCATTGGCAACTCCACTATTCTTTTTCCTTAACTAATCTATTAATAAGTCCTGATGACTATTTTCAAAATATATCTAGAATCACCCTCTTTTTACCACATCTACTTCTACCACCCTCATTTGAGCTACCACTTCATGACTCATCTATGTTATCCCAATAGCCTCCTAAGTGCTCTGCTTTCTCTGTTTTCCTCCAAACTGTATTCTATCAAGAACAATCAGAGAGAAACTTTAAAAACTCAAGTCAAATCAGATCTCTCCTCTGCTCCATGCCCTCCCGCAACTTCCCATTTTATTCTGAGTACACTCCAAAATGACCTCAAATTCCTACATGATTAACCCAGTGGTTAGTAACATCTAATAATGCGTGTTGCTGCTTGATATAAAACACATGAAGGTCTTTCAGATAATTGCTATGAAAGTTAATTAAATAGTGTTGGCATCTGAGCATGGATTCTACATATTTTATAAAATTTTTCTTCTTATTGTATCTAATGACCAATTTTACACCCAACTGAGCTCAGGTTCCAATCACACAGATTAATTAAAATTTATGACACAAAGCAGGTGGGTTTTCCAGTTAATAAGTGAAGCTGTTGATTTTATTGTAAAACACAAAGCTACAGTTCTTGTTATGCAAAGATGCATGGATGCTTTCCCCTTCAGAAAAATCTCTATAATCTAAAATTTAGACCTACCTATACCTGTGGAAACATTTTATGAATAGAGCAGAAGTCGAACCTATTAAAACAGTTTATACAAGTCTGGGTTTATGAAACGCAACCTAAAGCATGGTGTGGTTTCTCTTATGCAATTTGCTTAGCTTCAGAAATGCAGGTAAAGATTGTAATAGAGCACTAATATCTTCTAAGTAGGCTATAGAATATCAAGACTTTACAAGAGGTAGATTGGTAAATGCTTACATAAATAAGTAGAGAGAGAATGGGAAATAGATAAATTGTGAGTGGGTGATAACCTTATTATGAGAGATGGTTTTCCTTTAGTAAAATTTGCTGTAGTAAAGTTGCCTACAGTAAATTGAAATCTCCATCTCTACTAGTGACATCCAGCACTCCCTCTCCTCTCACTCTCAGCTGATCTGTGTTCTCCTTATTTTACTAAGAATATAGAAGTAAATCCATCAAATTGTCTGGTACTTCCATTACTTTGACCAGCCTAATATGTGCATTCATAGGGTTTGCCTTCTCTCCCATTATATATACATATATAAACTTCCCATGCTTTTATGGCCGGGCCACTACTAATTCACTGAATCCCACACATATTCAACTATATGGAGATCTCTAAGAGTTTTACTTTCTGTCTTCTCTATAATAAATTAGTTCCTCCTCGTTGGATTACTCCTATCAACATGCACATGTTAAGAATGCATGCCTCTCAGTATTAAAAAAACATGCCTCTCTCTTTATCCTTTATCCCTGCCAGCTACTAATCCATTTCTCTGATCCCTCTCCATAGCAGAACAAACTGAAAAATTGTCTATACTTACTGGCCTCACTTCTTATACCAGTATCTTTTGAACCTAGGCTAATCTGATTTTATTCCTCTCCAGTCTACTGAGACTGTATTTTTTAAGTTCACCAATAACATAACACTTTCAAATCTAATAATCTGTACTCAGTCCTCACCTTACTCAACCCATGAGCTCTGTTTGGCACAGTTGATCTCAAACTGCTTCTGGAACCCTCGGCCTCTAAGGACTCATTTGATTCTATTATCTCTCTAGTAAGCCCTCCTCATTTTCTTTTGCATGTTTCTCTCCTTGTTCCCGTCCTCTTGAGTTCTAAGAGGTCAGGACTCAGACTTCTGTTCTCACCTCTTTTTATCTCCCCTCATTCCTGATGAGAGCCTGTACAGTCACACATAGATACCAGTGAATTCTAAATTGATAGCCCCAACCTCAACCTCTCTTTTAAATCCAGATTTATATTTTCACCTGCTATCTTAATATTACCCCCATGGATGTCTATAAGGCTTCTCAAGCTTCCTTAGGTACTCTACTCAAGTGTTACGTTATCAGAGATAACCTTGTATTAAATAATAACTACATTACTCTCTAAACCTCTTGTTGTTTTACTTAACATCACTATATACATTATACATTTTTCGTTTGTTTGTTTTAAATCCATCCCCTCCAACACACTCTGGGGTGTGCGTTCTAGTAAAGCAGGGGATTTGTTTTCATTGTGATTTTTATCTCTATTGCTTATTTACAGTGAATAGCACACAGTAGGTATTTAATAAATATTTGCTGAATTTATAAATAAAATAATAATATAGTATAGAATAAAAGCATAGTGTTCAGGCTTTCTGTAGTGACATCAGCAAAAATGGCAGAAAGAGAAGGGAGGCTTATCTCTTCACAGAAACAATGAAAAAAAAAAAGCAAAAGTGATCAAAATCAACTTTGCCAAAAATCTGGAAAACAATCAAAAGCTCTAATGTAACCAAAGAAATGCTGATGAAAAAGCCAACTCAAATACCATGGAAGAACTTTGTAGTGTTTTACTGTAACCTTGCCACATACCCCTTTTTGACATGCTGGCACTCTTAAAGATGGCAGTCCATGTTCCTGGTATGATTATCTGGTTCTAGGGGAAACATAGTGACCTTCGTTACCAAAAACTGATACGCTGTGTTTGCTTTTGCTTCACCTAACTTGGAACACTCTCAGAGCCAAACAAACAAACAAACAGCTAATCAGAGCCAAACAAACATACAGCTAATCATAATTAAAATATTGAAAAAGAAATGAACACTCTGTTGACTCCTAAGAGCAAAGATTAAAGTTGAGGAGAACAACCCACATACTGAAAGCCTAGTAGAAAAACCTGGAGAGCGAATTGCTTTACATATATAATAAGGGCTTTGAGAAAGTTCTCATATACAATGGGCAATGTAGAAAGACATGTTGATGCCCAGGGCAGGTTTTATGCTCAAAAAATTAAAAAGATCATAAGCTTCCACTTAAAGCTGATCTTAATATGCTAAGGACAAAAAGGAAATGAAGGCTAAGAGTTGTAAATGGTCTGGCTAAGTGTTAAAGGACTGCCCTAAAATAATCTGTGAAGACTGGGAGAGTTCTTTTTTTCTTTATTTATTTTGGCTCCAGGCATTTAGTAAAATCTCTCAAACCACTGGTTAACCAAACACTGAAAGAACGGATAGTACAGAGATCACACATGAAAAGAATACAGTATTTTAAAATACTTTTGAAGAGTCACTAAACAAGCAAACAACTACAACGTGCATTAAGCAACAACAATAAACATCAAGGAGAAGAATCTGATTTTTAGAGTTAACATCACTGTAATATTAAAAAAAAATAGTTTTTAACAAAAATCACAAATCGTATAGAGAAACAAGTCATAACGGTCAATTCATAGGAAAAAAATAAATAAGTGAACAGAAATGGTCCCTGTAAAGCACAGACATTGGACTTACTAGACAAAGAATTCTAATCAGCTATTTAAAATATGCTCAAAGAGATAAAAAGAAACCATGGAAAAGAAATAAGAAGCTAGGAGAATAATATTTTGACAAATAAAGAATATCAATAAAGATATACAAATTATGAAAGAGAACCAAATAGAAATTCTGGAACTGAAAAATGCGTTAACAGAAATTTAAAAATTTACTAGAGTTTTCCCCCTCGCTGCAGATTTGTGGAAGCTGAGGAAAGAACCAACACACTTGAAGATAGATCACATGTAATAATCCAGTTCAAGAAGCAGAAAGAGAGTAAAATGAAGGAAAATGAAGAGAGCCTACGGGTCTGTAGGATTCCTCAAGAGTACCAATATATGCAGTAAGAAAGAGGATTGACAGAAAGTGTCAAATAGACTATTTGAAAAAGTAATGGCTGAAAACATACAAAATTTAACTTAAAAGATATAAACCTATAGATCCAAGTAGCCCACCAAATTCCAAGCCTTATGAAAAAGTTAAAAATACTGGTAGAGATTACTACATAGGTAAATATAAAAGCCATTGTTATTGCATTTTTGATTTGTAAATCCTTTCTTTTTTCCCTCTGTAATTCCTAAGAAAAATGCATAAAACAGTAATTATGAAGCTATGTTAATGGATACACATTGTATAGATTAGTAATTTGAGTAAAAACACATAAATAATTAGTGACAGTTGTATAGAAGCATAGATTGTATATATTATTGAAGCATAACAGCAGAAGTAAGTCCTTCCTTATCAGTAATTATTTTAAATATAAGTGGATTGGATTAAAGTTTCCAATTAAAAGCCAGAGACTGGCAAAATAGCTTAAAAATATATATGATTCAACTATATGCTGCCTACGAGTGCCACACTTTAGATCCAGAGACACCGATACTGAAAGTAGAAGAGAGAAAAGTATATTCCATGCCAATAGCAACCAAAAGAGAGCTGGTTGGTTATACTAACATTACACAAAATAAACTTTAAGCCAAAAATCATTACAAAAGACAAGAAGGATATTATATGTTGATAAAGAGGTCAATTCCTCAAGAAGATATAAACATTATAAACATGTGTTTACCTAATAACAGAACCCCCAAATATATGAAGCAAAAACTGACAGAATTGAAAGGAGAAATAGACAGTTCTACAATAATAGTTGTTAACTTCAATACCTCACTTTAAATATGGATTAAGTGATGAAACAGAAGCTTAATAAGGAAATAGAGGACTTGAATAATACTATAAATCAACAAGATCTACAGACATATACAGAACACGCCACCCAACAAGAGCCATATACACATTCTTATCAAATGCACATGATGATTCTAAAGAATAAACCAGATGTTAGGCCACAAAACAAGTTTCAATACATTTTAAAGATTAAAATCATACAAAGGATCTTCTCCTACCTCAATAAAAAGCTGGGAAATTCACAAATATCTGGAAATAAAACAATGCATTCTTAACATACAGGCCAAAGTATTCAGGAAGGAACAGAAAATATAGAAAACATTTTCAGTGAATGAAAATGCAAGCAAAACACCCCAAATCTTATGGGATTTAGCAAATGTGCTCAAAGAAAAATTTGTAGCAATACACGTCCACAGTAACCTAACTTTATATATTAAGGAACTTGAAAAAGAAGAGCACATTAAACCTAAAGCTAACAGAAGTAAGGACTAGGTTAGAATGGAGATGAACAAAATATAGAGTGTTAAGCAATAGAGAGAATCAACAAAATCAGAAGTTGATCATTTGAAAACATCAACAAAATTGACAGCTCTTTAGCTAAATTAAGAACAACAACAAAAAAAAGAAGACTGGAATTACTAATGTCAGAAATGAAAGTAGGGACATTACTACTGACCTTACAAAATAAAACGGATTTTAAGAGTCTTATTAACAATTGTATGCCTCTAAATAGAAAAACCTAGATGAAATGGATAAATTACTAGAAACACAAAACCTAGCAAGACTAAATCATGAAGAAATAGAAACTCTGGATAGACCTCTAACTAGGAAAGGCATTGAATCAGTAATGAAAAATCTCCCAAGAAAGAAAACCCCAGGACCAGATGATTTCCCTGGTAAATTCTACTAAACATTTAAAAAAGAATTAACTCCAATCCTTCTCAAACTTTTTCAAAAAATAGAAGAGGGAACACTTCCAAACTCATTTTAGAAAATCTGGATAGATCTAAAAGAACTATAGAGATTGAATCAGTAAATAAAAACCTAACAAAGAAAAGCCCAGGACCAGCTGTGTTCACTGGAGAACACTACCACACATTCAAAGAAGAATTGACACAAATCCTTATTAAACTCTTCCAAAAATAAGGAGTGTATGGGACATTTTATGATGCCAGTCCTCATATGGACCTGATAGGAAAGACAGACAAAAATGTAGCAAGGAAATAAAGCTATAGACCAATATCCTCAATGAATATAGATGCAAAAACTCCTGAAAAATAAAAACTACCAAACCGAATCCAGCAGTTTATGATTATGCACCATAACCAACAGGAATTTATCCCAATAATATAATGTAAGAGTGGTTAAACAAATAAAAGTTAATCAATGTAATATGCTACATTAGTGGAATGAAAGGGAAGAGAAATAACCCATTATGTTCTAGTTGATGTAGAAAACTCAACTTGACAAAATCCAATGCCTGTTCTTGATAAAAACACTCAACAAACTAGGAATAAAAGGGAACTCCCTCAACATGATAAAGTGGATTTATGAAAAAACCTGCAGCTAACATCCTACTTAATGACGAATGGCTGAAAGCTTCTCTAAGATCAAGAACAAGACAAGGAAGTTAACTTTACCCCTTCTATTCAGTATTACACTGTGAGTTCTAGCCAGAACAATTAAGAATAATAAATAAATGCATCCAAATTGGAAAGGAAGAAGAAAAACTATTTCTATTCATAGACGATATGATTATATATATAGATATATATAGATATATACACACACACACACACATATACATATATACATATGTATGTGTATATGTGTATGTGTGTGTGTATAAAATCCTAAAGAATTCACAAAAAAATCCTGTTAGAGATAATAAATGAATTCAACAAAGTTGCAGGATTTAAGATTAGCACATAAAAACTCATATATTAACAGTGAACTCTCTGAAATGGAAGGTAACAAAACAGTTTCATTTACAATAGCATCCAAACATAATAAAATACTTAGAAATAAATTTAGCCAAGGAGGTATAAGACATATCCTGTAAACTACAAAAAAAAAAAATGCCAAAATAAATTAAAGAAGACCTAAATAAATTGAGAGACATCCTGTGTTCATGGACTTAAAACTTAATATTTTTAAGATAGCAATACTTCCCAGGGTTATTTTCAGAGCCTTTATAATTCTAAAAACTCCTAATGATCTTTTTACAGAAATGGAAAACCAGATCCTACAATTCATAGGGAATTCATAAGGGATCTTGACCATATATATGCCAATATATCATTTGCATATATATTATGAGTGAGACATTAAAGAAATTTGATAAAAATCTGTTATTTTCAATTTTAAGATTATATTGTTTTTGGAAGTTATGAACATTAAATTACAATTTCATAAGTTAGCAAGAACATTGGTTTTTACTATTTAAAAGTATAATTAACACTAATGAAATCTTATGGCAAATTCAGGGAGATACTATGTTTTTTCTTTTAGGTATGGCAGATAGTTACAGGTGCAAACACGCCACTGGATTTTTACTTAAATGAACTTATTTGTCTTGGCATCATCACATCCTACTTTTTAATTTAAGTATTACAAGCAAGCATAGTGTAAAAAGGATGGATAGCCATATCTATATCTTGTCTCCTTAGGTTACATAAATGTCAGAATATGTTCTTAGTGATAAAATAATTTTTGTAAATTTAAATGATATTTTCTAGACTTATTTTGAGATGCATGATTTACTTGAATCAACTTTTACTGTTTTGTGTTCCAAAAATGTTTTAATGAACCAATCTGTTATTGTAGTATAATGAAAAAAAAGAGGTGAATTTTCATAAACTATATACTTAGTCAGATTTGTGCTTGTGACCTTTGAAGTATGAAGTCAGCTACATTAATCTTTCATAACTCTGCAAGGGAATTTATAGACCTTAGTAACACAAAGGCTCTCTTATTTTTCTATGAATGATGAAGAATCAAGTAAAATGTTGATAAAAGTGAAAAGAGTAGTTTTAGAATCAAACAGGTCTTACAAGTGTACACCAAGATTTCAGTGCATGCATAATTTAATCACAGACATATTTTATATTGTATTATTTTTTAGAAAATGTTTCTTTTTATTAACCGTATGGTATCTCATAAAACAATGATGCATGAAAAATGTAGAGGTTATAAAGACAAATTGGAAGATAAAAGCCTTATGTAAATATTCTAGACAACCATATACTTATTTATACTTATTTATAATCTCTGAAAATTTATGTCATTACTATAACTTACAAGATTTGTTAACTTGTAAAAGTATTTTAATCTTGCTATCTCAATTTGCTTAATTATAAAATGGGAATAATTAAAGCACTTAACTCATAGGTTTTTTTTTTTCTGATAATTAAATGAGATGATATAAACCAAATACTCAGAACAGAGACCAGCCTGTATTAAGTACATAATAGTTACTATTAATTACTATCTGTAGTATATTTAATAATAGCTTGATAAATTTGCATTTAAGAAATAAAGATAACATTTGGGGACTTTAAAAGAATCTTCAGTTGGGGGATATTGAAGGCGATTTCTTTTTCTTTTCTTTTTCTTTTTTTTGACTTTTATTAATTGTTTAGTAACAAGTCTCATCTTTGGTGAAAAGTCCTTGATACTGTATGCCTAAGGAAAGTATATAGCCAAAAGTACTTTAGTGTCATGAATGAAGATGTCAGTCCTTTTTAATTTGCTGCTGTTACAGATAGTAAAAAAACTCATAACTTCTGCAACCTCTGAATACCTGTCACAAATATGTTATTTTTCAAACTAAGATCCCATGATCATTTGATTCTGAATCCTTTACCTTCTAGTTAAAGTTGCTCATTTAAAAAGAGCAGCTTTCTGGATACCAGCCAAATGAATGAATCGGAATCTCAGGTGGGTCTCACCAAGCTCTTTTTAACGAGCTCCATGAGTTATTTTTATACATAGTAAAGTTTCAGAAATTCTAATCTAGTATGATATAAGAAACTGTTTTCAATCATTTTGCCTCTGGCTTTCAAAAAAGCGAGAATCTTCCTCCTCCTCCTCCTCCTCCTCCTCTTCCTCCTCCCCTCCATCTTCTCTTCCCCTTCCCCTTCTCTCCCTCCTTTCCCCCTCTCCCTCCTCCTCCTTCATTTTTTTTCTTTCTTTTTTTTATGAATAACCTTGATTTCGATCTTGGATTACACAAGGAAATGAACAGTGATTACTGGCAGCAATTTTAGGCTTCAAATGGAGGCCCAGACCTGTTATAGAGTGGAAATAAATATACCAGAAATCAAAGGTTTAAAAACAAAACCAATGAAACTAATAGGTTTTGATGTAGTTTCTATTCTAGAAAGTGTGATAGACCATGAGTTATATGATTTCTTATCTGAGAAATCCCAGCTGTCCCTTATGACACTTCCCACAGAAATAAGAGTAGACTGCTTAATAGGAGTGATTGGTATATTTTGAGGTAAAATGGTAATAGTGTACTTGTAATATATTATACTGTAATTTTTGTTTAAAAGTAATTTCTTAAAAAATATTTATTGAGGTAAGAATACCTCCTTTTGCATTTTCAGTTACCCGTGGTCAAGCAGGGTCTGAAAATATTAAGTGGAAAATTCTAGATATAAACAATTCATAAGTTTTAACTCACATGCCATTCTAAGTAGCTTGATGAAATCTTGAGCTGTTCCATCCCACCTGGGATGTGAATCATCCCTTTGTCTGGCATATCCACCCATTAGTCAGTAGCTATCTCAGTTATTAGATAGATTGTGATTTCGCAATGCTTGTATTCAAGTAACCCTTATTTTATTTAATGCTGAATTCACATAACTTTTATTATAGTATATTGTTATAATTGTCCTATTTTATTATTAGTTATTGTTAATCTTTTACTGTGCTTAGCTTATAAATTAAACTTTTTCATAGGTATGTATAGGAAAAAAAACATAGTATATACAGGGTTTAGTACTATCTGCAGTTTCAGGCATCCACGGGAATCTTGAAACATTACCCAAATTAAAAATATAAAGTAGAAAATTGCAA
>NW_006441076.1:702791-708266 GCF_000325575.1 Pteropus alecto
ATGACTGTTCACTAGTTCCCTAATATCTATAGTGTTTGTTATCTTTCTCCACACAGATTCAGAATATAGCTCTTTATTGGAACTAGATAAGAAGAATGTTGATAGAGTTTCTTGCCCCTCTCTTATGGCTGTTGCTTCCCTCTCATGGGCCATCACCACAGTGGAGATTTTTCAGGGCCCTTTCCAGTCTTTCCTGTGAGTGCCTGTTGGGTTTGTTGAGAACAGACATTCAAGACTTCTCTAATTTCCCATACCCTCCAGGTTTTCACATTGTCTCACCAGGACATACTTGGTCTTCACCAATTGTCATTGATTCTAGCTGAGCTCTTCTTATCAGTGTCTGATTATGTGTACCCCAGGTGAGTACATGTTCATCTGTCATCTCTCCCTGCAGTTGTGAGCTTTCCTTAGATGTGGGAACAGTTACCTCAGCTCTTTGGTAGTTCAAGAAAAGCCATATAATTTGAAGTTGGTTGAATTCTTTTCATTGTAAGGATAGAAGCAAAACTCCTTTCAACTCTCTAAAACCCAGGATACATGAGTCTGAAACAATTATTCATATAGTTTTAATTTGAACAATTGGAGTGGAAATTCACATGTCTAGCAGTACCTTTGACAATAATGTCACATTTTTTACTTGGAGTATGTTTCCTCTTAAGTTAAAAAAAAATATATAGCATATATAAGTATTTTATAACTACTAAATTATTTTCAGGATGCTTCAGAAACATGTCAAAATGTTTCTTTTTTATTTCTAGAAGATAATTGGTTATATGGAGTTTCCATAGAGATGCAGTTTAAAATTTGTAATACCCAATCATTGATCAAAGTGCTGTATTAAAACCTAGATAATGCTCTGTTAGAATTTTAACAGTTGCTTGTGTCTTCTGCAGACACCGTCTTCTTTTTCCCAAATTAAAAATATAAAGTAGAAAATTGCAATCTAAAACAAGGCCCATGAGAACATAAAAATATAAATTTATTGTGCAGCTTTTTTTCACAAAAGTTTCTGTTCAAGGTCCAGAAAGTTACAGGTAATGTAGAAGTGTTCCCTTTGTTCACTAGGCTTGGTAATTACTTAATTATTGAATAAAACGTGAGGTCTTTGGATTATAGTAGCAAAACCAAATAATAATGTCAGTGTGCTAAAATACATTGTATTCTAGGTATTGAATCATTTTATCAAAGAGCTCAAAGATATCCTAGTAACTTTTATTTACAAATGTCCTTAAGACTCACATTGATGTAATTGTACAGATATCTATAATATAAATTATGTCTAGCCAGTCTCTATTATTTACTTAGTACATTATTGGAGGTTAACTGCATACTTTTCACTTTCAACTGGATAATCTGTTTATATTTTAATTTTCTTTATATGTTTCCATTTCTCTATATCTGTCACCCATGTTATATTCAACTCAGGGTCCTTTTTTGTTCTGTGAGCCAACTTTTCTCTCTGTGGATTCTTATCCGCTCATGTCTATTGGAACAGATAATTGGAAAAAGGACTCCACTACCTGTCATAGCAAAAATACAATGGAACATGAATCCATTGTGATTGAGCAATGCTTGCATTACTAGGGCACAAATTACATAAGGACTTATAGGACAAGATCAGTGACATAATAATTAAAATGTTCATCACGTTAATTTGCCATTTAAGGCTTTAAGACAGTAAAGCTAAGTATAACCAGAATAGTTTATACGTATTCTTCAACCATTGTAATGCTCTCAATTTACATCTAACTGTATCTTTATTGTTTATTTCACATATATATTCTGGATCCAAACTGTTTAATAGCAGCTTGTAAATTTTAGAATAAAAATTAATTTATTTTTAGGTATTTTATTATATTACAAATGTGATACCTATTGCAAATACACATAAGTATGAGCATGCTTACCAATTTTGTAGTTTAAGTGGATACATGATTATTCATGCTCAAGGATATAGCATAATAAATTTCAAAAGCTCTATCAATATTATAATTTCCCTTTTCCCATAAATTCAATTTCTATTTTCTGCGTACCTGACTTAATAAAAGTATAATATTTGACATATTTGTGAGAAACATAAATTATTCTATTTATTTGGACACTAGTGCACATGGACCCAGAGTACTCTAGGGCAAAAGCACAAGGAAAATATTCATATTGTTACCTTGGGGGCGATCTAAAATCCATCACTGCTCTGGTAGTACTGAAGGGGTCCTTGGTTCTTTCTGCCAATGCAGTAAAGAATTACAGATCAGTGAAATTTAGAAAAAGTAAAGTTTATTAAAGTACGTTTCAAGAGATAAATGGGCTACGCTAAAGAGGGCTGTAGCCACATGGAAACAAAAGGTATGATTTAAGTACACTCCGGGGAAGGGGCAGGTTACAGCAAAGAGGGTTAGAACAGCAGAAGTGGGGCGTTCTGTATTATATTAAGGCCATGATGGGAAATTACAAGGGTAGTGTTAATAATTGACATGTGAGGTAATTTTGATTGACATTTGGCTGTTATATAATCTTTTGTCTACTGCTCATGCAGTAGATAAAATTCAGTTATAATTAGATTCATGAACTTCCAGGCATAGGCATGATATTGTAGTGATGGCATAATGAGGCCAAGTCACAGGGATATTAGTGTAGGACTGATTGCACATGCGCTTGTAGCCAGTTTAAACCGGCCTCTAGTTTATGGCTTCTTACCTTTTTGCGTCTTAGGATGTAGAGGTAATTTATAACCATAAAATGAAGGTTCTAGGGAAGTCCTAAGGGAGATCTTTGAGAGGGGCCTTCATTCCTTTGTTCTCCCATGGCTCATGTTTACCTAACTACCTAACAATATTATGTCTTTGTGTAATTATTGTCTGTACAGATAAACTATATTTTTATTTCTCGCAAGATCATTGAAAATTTCTCCTTCATTATGTAGAGAAATATATATATATACACATATAAAAATGCAATTTCTTATTTAAGCTTATTTTTGAGATAATTTATTACAGTTACATTTATTTTTTACAATTAAAAACAATAGTCTGTTTAGTTTGTAAATGGAAAAGCAATTAAAAACTAAAAATTTTAAATATTTTACTAAATTAGTTTAACATGACATCGTTTATTTTCTTTTATCACAAGTATAATCATATAAACTAAGAGTTAAAGTAACTGGGAATACTTCTCTCTAGGAATCAGGTAGAAAATAACATAGAAGTAACACTGACTTGTGATTTATTTTTGAACAGTCTGACCTCAGAACTGACAGAGTGTGCAATGTTTTCAACAAGGAGTTTAGATAATTATAATAAAGATGTCAAGATAAGAGAACCACAATCATGAATATTTTTTAAACATTAAAATTTAAAAACATAGTCTGCTTGGGCTGCAGAGTGCTTATTGTCCATTTACTTTTCTCATACAATACTTCATTTGAGTAGTGTTCAATGAGTGCTCAATTCTTGCACTTGCTGTCTTCACTTAGTTATCACACCCCCAAGTGACATTAATTAAAATTATTAATAGATTTATGAGATGTAGATTGTGGTTCTATCAACAGTGAAAAGAAGAAAACATATAATAACTGCAGTATCCACTTCCAGTTTACTTTAATTTCTTTCTTTCTCTTTATGATATCTGTTTGATGTTAAGAAATATGATTGAGATCGTGTTTTACAGCCTTAATTTTAGAAACACAAGATTGGATAAAACTTCTGTTAGTTAAAGAAATAGAAAATTTGACATAAATTAAATATAATACCAAACATTTTTATAATTATGCATAAGGCATATATTATATGTAAATTATAGCTTTTTACTTATAAATTTGGCATCTAATTTTGACTCCAAATAATTTAAAATATTTAACTTTCCAAATATGGAATTTTTCCCTTGAAATTGATCATATGCCACCAGCAAAATGGAAAACACAAAATTTTGAAAAAGCTATGGATTGTTCTTATAAATTTTGTCTTTTTGAATATCAAGATTTTGATTTGGGCATTTTATCTTCTTCAGTAAGCATTTTGGTAATGAAATGTTTTGACCCTGGTACTTGTAGAGTGATTTGTGTTTGTGTTAGTCATTATTTTCAGATGTATCTGATGCTGGCCAGGAAGTCAAGTTTAATACTATAGTGTTTGTGTTTTGTATAATATCAGTAAAAAGGTAAATAAAAGTTAGTACTAACACAATGGCGAGGCAATCTCTCTTTCTCCCCCTCATCTAAAGTGATGATTCTTTTGAGATCTGTATAGTGCTCGGCAAGCAGTATTTGTGTTTTAGCTACAGATAGATGCTAATAATAATTATAAAAAGATCTGTTTTAAAGTTCAACTTTAGGATTCAAGTTTTTTGGGCCAATTTGTCTGAAAATAAATTTAGCGAGAACTGAAACCACCAATAAGTACAGAAGGACAAAACCATCTTGATTTAAATTTTAGATAATGAACTTGGGCCTCCATATTCCCTCATACATTTATTCTAAAGACTTCTCAGAAAGTTAGTATGGTAATCTGGCAAAATCAAATCTCAATGATGCAAACTTTTTCAGTTGATTTGCAAATGAACTAAGTGAGAATGAGCCTAATCCACTTCAAAAGTGAAATTCCTATAGCAGTATTTCATTAAATTCAAGGGGAAAAAAAAAATCTATGTATGTAATATTTATAAAACAAGTTGACCACAAAATTGAACATGCGATCCATGTTGAAACAGAAATAGCTCCCTTAGTTTGCTTCATCCATATGTATTTTGTTTTACTTTGATTATAATTTTATCAACTCTGTTCTGATCTAATTATTTCAATGATAACAAATATAATTGAGATTATATTGACTGAAACAGTTATAAGAGGAAGGTAAAGTAGTTTTAATATTTTATAATAATGGTTATTCTTATTAACTAAAAAATGTTCATTTTTTACGATTCAAGAAATTTCTGAACTAATATGAATTAGCCTCACCCCTACATTCAGTCCCGCTCAGATGATGTTACACCATAATCAATTAGGCATATGGTTTTCCATGCATATTTGTACAGCTGAAACATTTTTTAAACAGTAAACTGGATAGAGGCATTGTACGTGTTAGTTAGGAGTGTACTTCAGCTGTTTTAACAGTGACCATATAACAGTGTCAAACAAGAGAGGCTCATTTCTCTTTCACGTGAAAGACTGGACTTGCAGGTGGTCCAGGGAGGGAGTGCAGTGCTTATGTCCCTTGAGATCATCCAGAGACCAGGTTCTTCTTCTCTTGTTGCCCCACCATCCCCTACTTTGTCCTCATCCGCATTGTAGCATCTGCTGGTTCCCTTTATTTTTCTTAATTATTTTTTTTATTTTTTATTTATTTATTTTTATTTATTTGTTATTTTAAATTCGCTCTCCTCTGAGATCATCGAGACACAACGTGGTCTGCCTTGTCATTTCTGGCCAGGTGGATATTTGAGCTCTTTCCTTGGCCCTGTCCTTCCAACCATCCATCCCCC